>NC_051141.1:20452840-20605306 GCF_014839805.1 Manduca sexta | reverse complement strand
TTTTATTTACAACGTTACAAACATTGTTGTCATTTTAAACCAATCCACAAGCAAATAACACAGAGTTTTTGTGTTCGTGAATATTTCTTGATAGGTACAAATATGTAATTACATATTTCTAGTAGAACAATCAATAATGCTCACATCAAGTTAAACTAATATTTTAGGTTCGAATATGCGTATGCTCAACGTATCGACCGGTAAGTGATACATACGACGCGCGGCTTGACCCTTCTCCTCCGTAAAATGTGGCCAAAGTAAATACGATCAGTTACGTCGCATGCAAAAACAACATACGATAGAAAACGGAAATCTAAAATACTTAATTTTCAATATTTTACTTTCAAATTTACACAGTTCATGGAACTCATCTAGTTCATTTAGAAAATACAAAAAAGTGAAAACAGCAAAATTGTGGGATACGATTATATACGTAGGAGCCATCGATTTATTATCAAATTATTCGCACTATAAATTATGATTGTTTCGTCCCAAAGCTAGCAACAAGTAAATTTTTCATGTTAGAACTTTAAGTTAGAAATAAATGTTTGCGGCCACATAGATACGACGCCACGTGAATTTTCAGTTCTCTGCCTATGGCAAAACAAAAAAACACACATCGATGTAGTGTCGTCTAATGATTACAGACCGAAACCCGAGCCACTCGGTAGAACGAGTGCGCGATAAAAACTGTAACGAGCGCCGCGACTACCGCCACACATTACCCTGTAACAATACTTTTGGGTCACGACATAAACTCCTTATGTTTGCGCTTTTTATATGCTCTTTGGTTTTTATTTTGCACATAATTGGTTATTTTGCTCACAGACGCAGTATAACGGACAGAGAATTCCGACACAGCGAAATCTTACTAGGTAGACTATTATGGAACTAATCTAATGCATGCAAGTAACCAGTGTACCCAACAACATTTGGGTACTATATCTATAATAAATACATGCATGTTGTTATAAAAACACGCATGCTTTACGCTAAAAATAATTTAAATCAGTTCTGGCGCCATCTCACTGTCGCACACAAACATAATTTGCTGTTTCAAAGTGTTTACATTAAAGGCAACCCTATCACTAGCGAGGCACGATTGTTTGTTTTCGATGGCTTTTTGGAAAGTTTATAAGCTAATTTAATATTATTTGTTTGCACGCGAGCGCCGTTCCTCGGCGGCGCGGGGACGCGTGGTGGGGAGGGAGGGAGCGGCAGATTAGCGCGATATCAGACAGGATGAAGTTAAATCGGCTCCCGACACCGGCAGCGTCGCAACTCGACTTAAACTCCTGCAAGTTTCGTTGTACATTAAATTGAGTTGTAGTGTGAGGCGGCGCGGTAACACAACATTATCGGCGCCCGGTAACAAATTAATGCGCCTTTATTCACGGGAGTACTTGGCCGAGTTTCGGCGAACAATTGTAATTAATCAACGAGACCGAGACATATTACTACAAGCTGGAGTATCATCACACGCTGAAATTAATCAGTACCTTTACTAATAGTTAATTTGGCAATTATTTTTTCAATGCCAAAAACACAAGTTCATTAGGTTAATGTGATGAATTTATTTGGTACCTTGCAAATTTTTAGCATGGCTACGACGGCGGAAAAGAGCTCGGTTGTATAAAAAAAATATTAACTGATTATAAACAAGTTGATGTTACACAATGTACAAGCCTAAGCCACTCGTAGCCCGGATGTAGCCACGGACTATAGTACAAGCTGCGGTCCCAGGCACGCCGACGCGCCGCCGGAAGAATACCTCAACTACAACAGTTTGTTATCGACGCTAACACCGCTCTACTGTCAGTTGTCTGTTATCTCTAGTGTTAAGGTAAAAGTGTCTTACATCAATACACACATATTATCCTTTTGTGGTTGTTCCAATTTGTAGGCATTAAAGTATTCCCATAGCTAGCGTTAGTTTTCTAACATTAATTGTAGTATAATATTTAATTAACAGGTCACGATAGATAGTTATCGTTAAATTTGTCATTTCTAAGATTTGGGATTTTGCCCATTTTTTAGATAAGTGTTTTTTATCTTTATATTATAGCAATTCTCAGGAAATTGAGACATGTCATATAGAATATTTTGGTGACGTGTCATAACCCCAACAACTTCGCGTTGTATTGGGTTGCGGCCAGAAGTACCGTACGATATTGTTGCAGCACATTGCGCATGCGGCAAGGTTCGAAAAGGTTCTAAACACGTGCATTTGTAAATTGCATGCACAAAGACTAAGAGCGTCAGAGCAGGTGCATTTGCATCACACATGGTATATGCGGCGATGACGACAGACTACATCCTGATTCTTCTAAAGAAATCACATTACTTAGGATCAATCGCGTCATTCACGTGTTGGGTGACGTCAATGACTCCATGTCTCTAGACCGTCAATGCAGCGTATTGTTTGATCTATCACTTGAACATTGTTATATAAATTTGTTACATAGCAATTTCAATTATAGATAACTGCAAATTAAAGTATATTATGTAATGCATGCCGAGCCGACACGTGGGGCGTATTTGCCTGACAGTAACCGCGACGAGTTTCGCTCTCAGTTTCATCTCAGACTAGCTTTTGCCCGCGGCTACGCTCGCGTGATATATTTATTTCGTTGGTTAGTTTTTGAGCTCCACGCGTTCAGACAGGACATTTTTTAGAACTTTTAAAAAGGATCAATTCCGTCATACATATTTATTCTATAACTTTGACCGTTTGATCTGCGCACGCAACGGAAGCCCTTAAGAGGAATAAATTTCCCCCGTTATTGCAACATTTGTTATTACTGCTTTGCTTCTAATGGACATGGCGTGAGGGATATATAGCCTATAGCCTTCCACGAACAAAGGGGCTATTCAACACTAAAATATTTTTTATGTTGTAACCAGTAGTTACTGAGATCAGCGCGTTTAAACAAATAAACTCTTCAGCTTTATATAACAGTATAGATAGTAAATTGCATACAAATAATAGCGTATCAAATATCCGATTACATTCCCAGCATAGGTATTAGGAATTAACGTCCGCTAGTTTGGCCTAACCCGCTTGATTAATTAATGACGAGCTAACAGGGCTAACAATTAGTGGCGATACAATATCGGGACAAGTTGATGGGATGGGGTGTTGGTCCAGGAGGGAGCGGGGAGGAGGTTGCAAGTCACTTGCATTGTCCGCCATTGTCTGGGATGTAGGTAACGCATCTGCATTGTGTGTTTGGGATCTGGGTGGGTCCGTATGACGCGACTGACTAGAACTGCCGGATGCCTTTGTGTCGAGAATAAATTGACAGAATCGTATTGTTTTCATCGATGAACAATATGCTGCAATACGTATCAGAGATTTGAGAAGCGATGTTGCAGCTTCATTAGCAATTGTTTGCTTTATTATTGTTAGTTTTTATGAAGAGGATTGTAGTTAAGAATTGGAAGAGTTTAAACACTTTGAAAATATATTTAAGAACATGTTATGAATATTTTCAGAGATGCCAAAAGTGTAACAAAATATAATATTCGCTGTTAGAGTGGGATGTTGCCTTATGCCCATTGGAATCAGTCATGTTAGTGTCAGCAAACGCGTTTTCATGAGAAAGGCCCAAAATTTTCCTTTCCAATATGTTATATGGCTATGCCGCTGAAGTTTATGAACAGATTTTAATATTATTTGCCTGTGATTAAATGCCGCCTGTTATAAAAGTAAGCAGAATAAGTAATTCGTCAAGTCAGTGAACATCGCCATCGCGCGACCATTTAATACAAGTTTTCAATAAACTTCCAATGGTGACACTTTAATGGTAGCAAACTGAGTTTTTCACGAACTCTCATTTAAAGTCCGTTGTCAAAGCTTAGATTAAATTGTGCAAAGTTTATTCCGTCCAGTTTAATCATTAGTCGAGTTGTAGAGAGACCGGTAATGAGAATCGAATCTGCTACACCGCGCGCCGATGATCATTATCATTATGTGTCAGCATGAGCGATCGGACCTCAGTAAATCACTATAAAATATAATTAGTAGGCTTATAAAATAGACTTAAACGCATTTTTCATTACGGTTTTAGTGTCACGTGATAAATTGCGATAATTTATGCATGGAATAACCATAATGTTATGTTAATTATAAGTTTAAAAAGCTATTCATTAATAAACTCATTATCGAGACAAATTGTTTTGCGGTTAATAGTACCTACGATTTAAATAATGTTATATTATATTCGAACTTCTGATATTTTCCACTGGCCTAATGAAATAACTATTTGATGTTAGTTATTATCATTGTAATAACTAACATAAATTATATTTTCCACCAATTATTTTGTACTAATGGTCGCCTGTGGTCGATAATCGATGCTCGTGTTCCTTATATTGTCACACATATAAATTATGCTGAAAGTCGCACTTCTACGTGCGCATAATTTGCTAAAAAGGCGTTCAAAGATCTTCCGGTAACAAAAGTCATAGAGCGAAATCATTACATTTATCTATTGTTAATGTAAACTACAACAGTAGCAAACAGTGAGGAAGCATACAATTATAATAATGACTCAGAAACTTCGGTACGGTCAAGCGATCTTAAAACCATAGAGCAAACGACACAGAAAGCATCTACGATGGTTCACAACAAAGAAAACTGGTTAATATTGAATTAAGTATGCCATATAGTTAGACGCAGCGATGACAGGTGGAATAAAGCGCTGACTGAGTGGTGGCCAAGACTAGGCAAGCGTAGCGTGGGCCGTCCAGCGGCAAGATGGGTGGACGATATTGTAAGAATCGCGGGTCAACCTGGACGCGATTGGCTCGGGACCGAAAAATATGAGAGAGGACTGTACCCAGCAGTGGGACTCTACAGGTTTTGGATGATGATGATATATATGCTGACATAAAAACTTCACGATAAACACCGTCCATGGTCCCCTCAAGTTATTTGGAGTAGATATTCCGGATATAGTGACGATTGAGCGTTGTTCGCATCGGTGAAGAATGAAGATGTCGGATATATATTTTCCGTGTCGGTAGTCGTTTGAATCCGGTGTATGAGGTTTGAGTGTAAACGTGTGCGTGTGTGAGTGAGCTGACCTGCTGTTGGTTCTCGCGCTGGGTGACGAGGCGAGCCTCGACGCAGTCACGCGTCTCGAGGAAGGCGCGGCGCTGCGCCAGCTCGCGCGGGTGGTGCGTCATAATGCCGGACACGTTGCACGCCACAAGCGTCACTACGCTGCAGTACATCTGCACACAACACAAGCTGATAAGCTTTAATCACTCAACATAACATGCACAAGTAGACGACACCAACACTATACACCGAGAACTTATTCTGACACTTGGTTTCATTTAAGAATTGAGAACACATTTATATTGCTATAGCATTGTGGGTGTTTAAGAAAGCTGTTAGATACTTACTAGCAGATATCCAGGTGACTAAATAAACAGTCCAATGATGTCAAAAGAATTTGTTCATAAAGTGAAATTTGGTGTCATTATAAAATTTCGGTGATATAAGTTCAAAGATTTCGTGGATCAGTATCGGATCCATTCGCTGGACCAGACATCACTAACGAGGTACTCACTATTGTAAATATACGAGTAGACGGGTGCTAATGTTGGCAGCTGTTTAATCGGGCCGACAGCCGCCGCTTCCGGCACACGTTCAATTAATGTAATGAACAGATCTCGCGTTAACATTGTTGGGAAGTAAAACACTGCGCCGCCAAGTTCAGTTGTAAACTGATTTGTCGCGACAAACAGCGGCGCGTCTGTTCTCACTCCGCGCGCGACGAGTCTCGCCGTAATTACTCTAGTGTTTTCGCTCTTCACTCATACATTGTACTGACTATTGTGTACAACTCACTTTATTGCAGAGGTGACAAACGACTAGTGACTGACACCTTATTTCGTTATATTTGAGAATAGGCAAGAGATTCGGCGAAGTGATATTGTTTAAAGCTTAGGTCGATAACTGACCGAGTTGTTCACGTTAAGTGATCCATGCCGTATAAAACATGAACCTGATAGCCTCAAAACGGATAGAGTTAAGTATGAGAAGGAAGGTGAGTCTCCAGAATGACTAGAGTATCACTGACCTGGATTATTGAGTCTTGCGATAAATTGAGTCATGAGCTGAATCTTGAGTTAGTCGAGTCTCGGTGGGGCAGTAGGTCTAGCCCGGTGGAGTCGGCGGATTCATGCTGTACACAAATTTGTCTAGCACTTGTTTATCTGTGATGATTGTAGAGCGAGCGGGGGCGATGTTTACCTCCATGTCGGTTGTGGTGTCGAGCATCATGTGCGCGCCGATGTTGACCGCCGCCAGCGCCAGCCCGCCGATCGTGGCCTCGTGCAGGCGCACCGGCAGCGTCGCGTACGTCACATACGTGAACAACGCGCATGCGCCCGCGCTCACACCCAGCGACCTAAATATAGTATAGGGTTAATATAACTCCGTTCATTTTATACATTTAGACAATATGTATTAAGGACAATTCAAAGTATGTCTTTATGGAACTACGAAATTAAATCCGAGATGTTCGATTTAATTATATTTTCTATGTTAAATTGAATTCAAAAATACATGTTCCCGCGGTATCGACATCACGGAAGCTTGTGGTGCTATGAGTCTGTTTAAAATTTAAGCCAAGTGTGGTGAAAAAATATGTGTCAATATTGCATATAATTAAATGCTAATTACGAGAGCAAACAACACTGGGAGCGCCCTGATGGCGTTTCTACCGTACACCACGAGAATAAAAGACGTGAGTATTTGTACGATAATTTAACTATACATAAACATATGTACTAAGTACTCCAGGTATTTGATCACTTGGGTAAGACTAGTTAGTGAAAAACTCAATACAGTTTCCAGTATTTTTTTCTCCTCACCTTTACACGGCCGTTATAGAAAGGTGACGATACGGTAGCAGTGGAATAAACCGCCAGCCACGTTAGTTTTAATTGAGTTTTGATTGAAAGAACAATAAAGTCTACAATAGGATCGCGTTTTGCAAGCACGCGCCGGTGGGCAGCTGTCGTGAGCCTTTCTAACAACGACATTCAACTTTTCAAGCTGTCACATACGTCGTCACGGCGGCAGCGTGTACGTTTGCGTTTTCAATTATGTTTTCAGGCCTGGCAAATTGACTCTACTACACCACGTGGTATGCGAAATAGGGTCAAGGAGAGAGTATTCATGGTCCAAAGCCCTATTTACTATTTTGAAGTCCCCTCATCATCATCATCATTAGCCACATGAAGTCTACTGCAGTACATAGGCCTCCACTAAAGATTTCCAGGAGAAGAAACTCCTACAAGGCTACAACGGCACCACAGCATAGGCATTTTTGTCTTTTAACCATTAGCACATATATGATAATATTTTGTACTCGCATACTACGGATATCTAACTAAACATTTAGGCCGTCGCAATGCGCGGCGATTGCTTTGATGTGCATAAACCGTGACGCGGTCCCAAGTTCACTTCAAACGGACTTAGCAAGTTGTGCCGCCGCCACATCGCCGCGCCACTCCGCGTCCCAAACGTCGACCAAACAAACGTTTTGTGGTCCCTTTGTGGCCTCGTGACCACTCACTTAAAATTTTGACGAAAGCTTCAACTTCGGCCCGAGATTAAAGTATGACGCACACTTACCACTCCAGCAAAAGACCGCCACAAAATATTATACCGAAACTAGAATTGACTATGTGGCATACGATACGTTATAGAATAAAGCTACTACTACTAAATACTACATACTTTCAAATATTTTTCTAGAGCAATACGTGTATTTGTTTCCTAATGAAGTGTTTTGCGCCGGTGTGGTGTACCGCGGTGCTGTGTCGCTGTCGCCGACTGCGGCTGTCTCTACAAAGTTTCCGCATCGTTCCCGCGTGGTATAACTCGCCGGCGCGGCGGGCGGCTCGGGCGCTCGTTTCGAAATGACTTGTACAAATTTCAACTTTTGCGTAGTTGTATTGTTTAATCCTCGCTCATATCACTACACTTTTTACTTTAGGCATTCGGATGTTTCGAAAGTTTTGTTTACCGCGTTTAATGTCCGTATTTTGTTTTTCCAGGTACATAGTTAGCGCGAAATGAATTGTTCTTTACGTCACATGATTTTTATTAGAACGTAAACATTTTTTTTGTGATCCCTAGAGTAAGATCACTTCAGGCAATTGTATACTAAATACAGTCGGACCCAATTACTTACGAATTACTTAGTGTACCCGAACAGCTTGATTTATGTAAGCCGTTACGGATGGGCGCAAAAATATATACTTATAAATTATAGTTTGATATAAAATACCTATCATTAAAATAAAATCTGGATATGGAGATATGATTACGATCATTTAGACCGATCATACCGCGGGATATTTAGATTTTATTACTTTATTTTGATTGCGTCACTGATTGTCTCCTCTCAGTAAAGGCAAAGTTTTTGTACGACTGCTCCAGTTATAAAGCGACGCAGACGATATCGTGAGCCAACGCTAATAAAGTAATAATTAAAGCGCGGTGCTCGGAACAAAGTAACCGGCCGTCAATGATGTTAACAAGCCCTTTGCTTCGCGAGTCCAGTACAAAAGAGTTGGGGACAAAATGGCACCTAAATTAATATTTTTACTTCGCTTTAATAAGTGTTGGCGCCTTTAGTCGCCCTCGGTAAACATTAAATAATTGAGCCACACTTTCACGATTTTTTTTAGTGTATTGAATGTTATTATCATCCATACTTGTAGCAGCGCTATGACCGAAAACAGACGCGTTGTGCAGCAGTTCAAACGTCGCCAACTCTACAAAAATAGGTGCTATTTCAAAGACCATTCTCTGCATTATAAAATTGGTTTGCACTAAACGTGACTCCTCTAGCTAAGTCTGGACGCCTTAGTTTATTATCAACACTATTCACTTATAATGTCAACCGATCCTCAGCTATGAAACAGTTTTAATCTGGTAGCAGTGCTCAGTTGTTGCAAACGTCTAACCGGTAAAGTTTTATAACTAATGTTTAAATTTTTCTTACAGCCTTATTGTTCCACTTTAAAGTAATTTGTTAGTTTCTTTATGCCGGCGCTCGGCGTGTTTGCATGACTCGGCACACAATAGGCGGTGCGGTGGCGGAGCGGCGGCGCGGCGGTGTGGTGGCGGAATCAATCTGCGCGCAACTTTGCACATTAGAGTTAAACCGTTGAATGCTCATACAAGTTGCGAACTTGTTACAATAACGAGACAGAGTGCAGTTTTTAAATTCACTAATTTGAGTTATCCACGTTCGAGACACTTTTTAAGTTTCCTTGATATTATTGCACAGTAATAAATACTCTTTGTGGAATAGTTAATGGTTGCGTGGCTCACACAAGATGAGTTTCCAGGTTCAATGCCCAGGTCGGCCAACTTAAATCTAAAGCACAAATTATCCACATAATATGTATAAAGTGTAAAGTAACTATGACAGTACTGGTCGACCAAGGGAACTGTTACCTGAGTACAGATGTTCCAGCCAGCGACAGCTCGATCAGCACAAAGGTGACAAGCACCACGTACGATATGGTCAGCAGGTAGATCTCGTTCATGGCGGGGCGGCTCAAACATGCCAGGAGACCTGCACCACAACGAAAATGTAACACTACAAATCATACTGGACAGGTAATTATTGAAATATTGTCAATATAATAATGTGCTATAACTCTACTATCACTTCACGAACAACTGCATAGGAACATAATAAAAATAATGGATGATATAATTTTCGATTTAAATCATAATAATTTGTGAGGTGTTTATTGTTTTTATTTTTTTTAATTTAACTGAGGTAATGACTGAACTGAGGTTTGACAACCTTATGAGCTCGCTTGTTGAAGAATTAGTCTTAAAACAAAAATTGATTTGAGAATTATCTACGCTCAATATAGATCTGTAAGCGTTAATGAAGTAGTATACTATGTATCATTACTAGTAATAGTCGACAGGTAAGTTGTTGAAGAGGCTAGTACAATGCGAGTGCGTTTACTGACATGCGTAGACGAGTGCGGTAAGTCCGAGCACGATGACGTTGACGATGTGCGCGACGCGCTCCTTCTCGTAGTAGGCGCGCTTGAGCAGCGTGGCGTTGGCCTGCAGCAGCGCCTCGCCCTCCAGCGGCGACGTGGCGCGCGACATGTCCGGCGCCAGCTCCAGCCGGTCCCTGCCACCGTACCACTTTATCACTCCCGGAATATTATTAGCATAAGGGGCTCTTTCACAACGTTTAAGTAAATGTTATCCTCTAGTAAACGGATAATGCGGCCAAAGATGAATGCAATCTTTTGTTTACAATTTATTTGGTCGCGCCTTGTTATATTCCACAATTAGCGTTAACTTGGACATCTTGATACAGGCGCTTAATATTATATTAGGTTTAATCAAATCGGACTATGATCTTTAAATTTTACTAGTAATAATAATACGTATATAATATAATATATATAATAAAATAATACGTATTATTGTTATTTACGCCACTGTAAGTATCATGTGCGGGCTGGAGGAAACACGGCTATTAAATTCGTTTTCTCAAGAAGTTTCCTGGAGGAAAACGCCAGCTAATATGTTATGGGGGTAAGTGCAGTACGTTTAGTAATACATTAATGGAGTTTTTTACTCGACGGACTGTTTACGATACAAAATGCCTCGTTGAGTTCAACAAACTGCCCAAGCAATAATTGATTATTTCGACTCTCCATATTATAAGGCACGTATTTGTTCACTTAAAATTATTATAAGTAATTAGCTATTTTACATTTTTTACAATTTAGACGTTGTAATAACATTAACAACCACTCATAAATATAGTTGTATTGTATTAATGCCTTTAAAACATTATTAACTTATGCGTCGAACCAAAAACTCTACTAAATACATTCGCAGAACAAAAAGTCGACAAAGAAGGAAGAGGAAACGGAAAAATGTCGATGTTTTCAACACTAAGTGAATATAAAATGCGACAGTAACTTCACTCACGTGTAGGAGTCATAGTCGCCGGGCTCGAGGGTGGTGGGGGCGTCGAGCGCGGCGTCGTCGGAGGGCAACAGGCTGGCCAGCAGGTCTTGCGCCACCAGCAGCGTGCGCACCTGCACCATCATCAGCGCCACCGCCACCGCCAGCAGCAGCCCCAGCAGGTGCGTCATGTTCGTCTGGTTCATGCGGAGGAAGTACCGCTGGTACAACATCTCCACCTATAATAAACACACGCTGTTACTGCTTAAATTGAAACACGTTAGCTTTGCTTTTGCTTTGAAAGGAAATTATGAGAGAGCATTTTATTTATTTAGTGTGGCCAGATCAAAAAACTAATAATCACTACCATAATATATCCAGGTGTTACAAATTAATTATTTTGATATTTGCAACACTGCTCAATCATTGGAAAACGTTTTCCCTCTTTCCTCTATCTCGCTTCGGCATGTCAAGCCAAAACACATTTTCGCGTATTTCAGAATAATTCAGCTTAGCTTTTACGTCCGGCCACCCGCCTATCTTCAACTTTCTCTAGGCTAATCATTATGTGTTTGAAAATCAGACACAGAGTGAAGGAAATCGGTCCCAAGAGTACGTGATTCATAATTTATACGAGCTACCACTAAATTAAAGAGATGATTCATTCCTTAGCATCGAACCATGAAGGATGTTTTGTGTACTTAAGAATTATGCGTACAATTTAGGTATCGGTACAATGTAAGTAATGAATAATATAATATTGACTTTTAATGTAGTTTTTATAAATATGGAAGATGTTTTACTAGTAATTTCTTATAATTTGCTTGAAATGAGAGAAACACCTCAGATTTGTGCAACGAGCAGATGTTGCGTTGTGGAAACGCTACAATTCATTAGGACAATATCAGCGGGAGTGTAATGTGTCGGTAATGGGCCGTTAATTCATTGTTACGTGTGACCACTCGCTCCCCGCACCGCACCGCCCCGGCCCGTCCGCGCGTATTCTTACGTAAATCGCGTGTGAATGGCATTGTGCCCCGACACGTATCCGACCGGATAAGCTACGGCGCTAACGATTTGAATGTACCCTCGTTTTTCAATTACGTGTTATTTCCGTGGCGTCATGATCCTCAACATGTTTCACGTTATATGAAATTTCTTGCAACGGTATCATTAAAATGTTAGTAACTCGTTGAGTCTGCTAACTATTTCGTTCCGAATATTATTTGCATTATTTGATTTCCGATACATTTAGGTACTGATTGTTATCGATTATGTTTAATGAATATTTGGCTTAACACTATTTTACTGAAATCTATGTTGGAATCTGTCCAAATGTAGTTACGAGATTTGTGAACAAATAAATAGATTACAAGAGATACAAACAACAGTCACAGTAATAAATGTTCTAGATAACATTTATTAAACCCAAAGGCATCGCTCGTAATGCAAATATTACAGAGGAAATATTCTAATGAAGTAGATGTGTCACGTATGTTGCACGAATCATTGTACCGAGGCGGGGCGGCACATAGCGAGCACGCCCGGAATTCGTCCGTCACAGAGCCGAGCTATCTGCTCGTATGCTTGATGCTACCGTAGAGCTTACCCGATTCATAGCTGTTTCATTCCAAACATTTCACAACTTTTCACAAAAAAAATACAAGGAATTGCCTTTTATACGTATATTTATATAATTTTAATAGCTACTTCTTCACATGACCCGGCTAAGAAAAATCTTGCAATAATAAGAAATGTCATAAGCTCTGGATGCTGCCTGAACCTGGAAAAGGAATCAAACGCAGGTGGAGCCGGGAACTAAAGATAGTATATATGTAGATCTATTCGAGACAGTCGTCGTAGTCGATCTCGACCTACAGCTACGAGATCTCGTAGCACAGATGATAAGTCACTCAGTCATGCTATGAATATTATTTATCAAGCGACTTTACTACTAACATTCTTTACTTTCTAAAGTTTGTTACATAATATGACTCTCCCAAGCGACAAACATATGTCAAGGTTACCGTGAGCAAGTGCTAGTGAAATATATTTTGTATGACTGTGTAGTACTTAGTTGAGAACATTTGTACTGAACCGGTGTTAAAAAAACATTTTGAGCCAATACAATAAATATTTATTTCACAGGTTTCCTGTCTATTTTATTCGTTGCACCAGCGTTTGTGTCACGAAGCACAAAGAAAAGCAAACAAATACATACGCGATACGAGAATAATATTTAGTTTGCTTTTTATTTGTTTTAACAGTGACAAAGCGCACACGTAGACATGCACCTCTGACCTTTCAAAGATACCTGTGTATGATATCGCTTTTATTTGGTAATTTATGCGATTTTGGCAAAATCACGAAATGCGAGAGTAAATAATCTGGGTAACAGTAGTATTTAATGGGTGTGGACTATCCATACATGAACCTTATGACTAAGATCAGCCTTTCAGGTGAAACGTGAAGTACGCCGATAGTTTAACAATTAGTTTGAGTTACCACAATATGAAACAAACGAAAGTCCATTATTGAACAATAATATCGTTTTAAGAGCGAGTAAAACATTACCCGCGGCTTGTGGCGGTGAGCTCACCGCTCTGCAAAACGAGAAAAATCAAACATCCAATAAACTGTGTAAACGCTGTGCAGTGAATTGATACAGTTGGAAATAAAAGCGAAAAGTCACCGCCAATTGTGCATCTAGTGACTGAGATGGGGGGCGGGGGCGCAGGGTGCGGGCGGGGGGGGGGGGGGGGGGGGGAAGGAGTGGTGAGCCGTGGCGACTGGCACTGCTTCATTGAAATGTGTTTTTTATTTCTCAAATATAATGACATTTATTGTTCATAGGTAGCTGCAATCGATGTTTATTTTGTTATAGCCGCAGAAATCGTTTTTTTCAACTTCATCTCGCTGGCATTTAGACAGATTTGTAATTATTACGGAATTTTTCATATTCCTGTGCAATGTGTTTGGAACATTGGTAGCAAACACTACACTTGGATGAAAATAATAGAACATTGTATGATGAATTAGATAGCATCGTAAAGCATTGCATTGTGCTCATAGCACTAAAATATCCAATGATATTAAGCCTTATGCTATTTTCTTTCTTGATGTGGTCTCAGAACATCAACGTGAAGATTATGTAGCGATAGATAAGTTAGATTACTGGAGGCAGATTTTGCCAGTACATTAGCTATTCATCTTGCGCTGACGTTGCTAAGAAAAAGAGTAGCAATAATTATTAAAATTTGACAGCGACGATCACTACATACATAATATTATGTATCACCAGGCAGACCAATTAGCTCGCTTTCCTGCTTTATTGCTATGAATATATTATCTTCAATCAAAACAAACTAATCTGTTCATGTAAATATCTAATTATACGAGTACATTTGCCATATGATACAGTGAAGTCGCGGTTACAAGTGTCGCGTGTCTCGGAGCTTTAGTTCCAAGTGGAGAGGCTTCACATCCCCTTCCCTCTGGACCCCTCGCCCGCCGCACAAACCAAGCACGCAACATTCGCATCAGTTGAAGTAGTTGAAGTGCGGTGTTCGGGCGCGCTCGGCGACGTTCGGCGCTGCTCGGTGCAGCGGATATTCAACTGGCGACGTGCACGGACCACCTAATGTTGCACTTTGTACCATTTTTGCAGGAAATTGTATGTGCAATATGAAGCATTAAACTTTTGCAAGTTTCTCTATGAGATTTTCTTAGTTTGTAACGGCCCTGAAAGTGGCGCTTATTTTATATTTTACTTTTATATTGTACAAGCTCGTGCTGATATTATAGAAATCATTCATTTTTTATTGCAAAAACGAATGCTTTTTTTTTTTATTAAAATTAGTAGACCTGTAGTAAACAAATTAGTTCAATCGAGATAATAAGAGTCTCTGTCTATTCCATTTATTGAAATGTGCAGACAGGGAGCGGCTTTGCGGAATCAAAGAAGATCGAACAATATCCAATTTGTCGAATAATTTCAACAAAAGGGTTGACTCTGTTGTATTATTTGGTTTTCTACGAAGTTTTTGTTGAGAAACTTAATGTAGCGTCTTAGAGGCGTGAGACGCTTTGTTCACTATTTAATGACCCGTCTGGCCCCGGACGGAGCACTCCTGTACAAAAATCTATGAATTCATTTGTCGCATTTTATATTATGCACATTGCACAGGTGGATTCATTGAGGCTATAACACTTAGTAATTAACTCCAAAACGTAGTTAAAGGCTCCGTGAATTTCTATGCATGGCGGTCCCTCATCATGCCGTGTATGAATATGCAAGCGTGTAGCATTAAGTTCTTATTCGATAGTAGTGCGGACGCCGTGGCCGCTAACTGATTGCCCCATTCATCTAGGTCTGCAAGAAGTCGGGCGCGCGGCTCGTCGCGTCACTACTCAAGTGAGATACTTAATATACTCTTTTGCCGCAAGAATCGTTATAGTTTAGGTAATTCTGAAGATAAATTAAGTGAATTACTTTAAAGAGATTTCGGTTCTAGAACTGAATTCGATCGTTATTCATAAAATAGATTTTTTTTGTTACGAAAGACGCGTGCCTAATTTGTTTGCTATCGTCAGTATCCAATAATGCTCTCAGAAGAATAAATAACAGAAAATAAAAGCAAAACAGAAGAGGAACTATTCATGAGAGAACAAAATATCGCCATGCCGTCTGAACGCGTTGACTGTTCGATGATACCGATTCTATTCACAACTATTCGGATTACGTTGGAGCAACAAAGATAACCTATTAGTATTTAAATCCATATAAATTTGCTTTGAAAATATATGTGCACTACCTTGCGTTTATCCGCGATGCTAATGTTTAGCCAGACAGGTTTGTAAACGCGACAAACAGACAAACTCACTTTTGCATTTATAATATTGGTACAGGTTAATTAACTGCGTACCTTGTGGACTGAAGCCCGCGGGCCCGGCGATTCTCTTCAGATCTCGATATGAAAGCTTTGAAGCTATTTGCAAAGGAACCAAAAAAATTAGAAACATGTTTTATTAAAATATCTACCTTTGTAAAGGTAAGTGAGCGCTTAAATTCATAAATCTCTATTAAGCGATAATTAAAATTATAAGCTATTTAAATATAAATTAAAGCTTAATAATGTCATAGAATAGTATTTTAGATGCCACTAGCTTTTGCTCGCGGCTCCATCTACATCAAGGCTGATTCTAATTTAATTCCCAGGATAAAATGAGCTTTTAGGGCTTACGGAGTTTCCTATTAGAGAAGAAAAAAATTGTATTAATTTTATCTATTTACAAACAAACATAAGATAAATCAACTGTTTTCTCTTCAGTTCTGATAAATAGTAACTATAGTTCTGAGCTGTAGGCGAGTCGTATGCGTAACGGTTGATGGAGACATATCACCAGGTTACTGATGCGGGAGTTCGGGCCGACACTTGCTCGACAAGAGCCTGGCGTGGGATGTTTCCAAAGTGGTAGGGCCACGGCTTTGACCTAATTGTTTACTATTTCTTTTTATTATTGCTTTGAATGACGAGACGAGTTTGCCGTGCGCTTGATGGTAAGCGATACGATCGCCCATAGGCCGTAGAAATACCATCCAACACCTCGAATTACAAAGTATTGTTTGGTATTCCACTGCGCTCGCCATCCTGAGACATGAGGTGTTAAGTCTTATTATGTCCAGTAGTTACACTGGCTACAGTGTCCTTGTAACCGGTACACAACAGAGACTACACACTACTGCTTAGCGGCAGAAATGGACATTGCGCTGGTTCCTACCTAGGAGGATTCACATATAAAAGATTTACCACCAGTAAATAAATCAGTTACATTGGTCGATTCCTTACCGAGGTAGTACCATTGTTTTAACGTGAAAGGGTCCTGAACATCCGCCTTCCTATAAGAGTCCCTATTCTTAGGTTTTAAAGCGGGCTGGTCCGAGAGTACAAGACGAGTCTATAACACAATTAATTTTCACTTCTTCACATTCTCGACATCTCGGCCTCGCCCTGTCCCGCTCCTCTCCCCGCGTTCCTCGCCGCCCCTTCATCGCGGGTAATTCGTTGGAAAGCGAGCGGACCGTGGAGACTACAACAGTATTAATTGTTTCCATTAGGAAAAATGCTTTGTATTCCCCATACAATAGCCTTGTTCTGATTGAAACACGATAATGATGGCGTTAATGAAATTTATTGGAAGTAAATTAACAGATTTTTGTTCTCGACATGTTTTGAGATGAGAATTGTTTTAGAGTTATTTTTGCCAGTATAACGTCTTGTGCCTTTATATACGTGAATGTGAGGGATTTACATAATAGCTTTTCGAAGTGTAGTGAACAAACCGGATTTCATCATCAATCAAAATAAGCGAGTGTAAAAAAAATAGCGGCAGTTATAGTAGACAAGGACGTCTCATTAAACGGGCTCTCCATGAATGGGTGCGAGTCCTACAATACATTCAGTTATAAAGCTTTTCAGGGGTGATAGCGTAAACGTATGAAATTCAGTTAAATAGCCCTCATATGTTCTATTCCGGACAGCCAATGAACCTCGCAGCGGAAACATTAAATAAATGGAGTGGAGACCTTAGAGAAACGCGTGCATTAGCAGTGCGCTCGTGTTTGTGCGCGGCGTGGGGCTCGCACCTGCCTCTACAGTGGCGGTCAGCTATTGACGCGTGAATACACGCGTACTCACAAGCTGAGAGTGTTCGACCGTGTTCAATAGCCTGTCAATTTAGTGTCTACTGCTGTGTAGGGAATGTGCTGCTTGTACACAACTGGATCGCTTTAGTAGTTTGTAAGTAGTTCTCGAAGCTGTTAAACTGTGTGAGTGCGAATTAATAATAAATTCATGCATAAATTGGAAGTGTCGGAAGCGCCTCGGCAGTGGAATCAAATTTGCAAACTTCTTTCTTGACCATCCGTCATGTTGTTTACTAGGCTGACCTTACTTCTGACTAGTTTAATATGCAATCATTTTTTATCTTGGCTGTATGACTACTCTGCAATAGATGGTAGTTCTAATACAGTGCGAGTAATATACTGAACGTGGAAGTACGTTGCTACTCTCGACAGTGTATTAATCAAAGTAATCGAACATGTTATACGTCACATAATATTCACTCTTCAAACGCTGTCTAGTATACAAGAGCTGTGGAGCGCGCGCTCTATTTTTACGTAAGTGGTTGTCGACAGGAAGGGCGACGGAAACATCTTCAAAGTTCGCGAAAGTTTATCACCGGGACAAAAACGAGCGCCGCCCGCGGCCGGTCACCCCGGCTCCGGGTTCTTTTACAATATTATGGTTCATTTCGTATCGTATTTTCAGTTAAAGTGCGCTCATATTAAACGCGCTGTGTTCGCGTGGCGACTTCCTCGTGTCTATTGTTGTTGTTGTTTTTTTTTATAACACCATAATGCGTTTCACCCCGCAAAAAAATAATGTGAAGCTGATTGACCGACGCGACGCGCGTCACACGCGTTCACTGTTCGCACCGGAAATTAATTTACGCGTCGAAAGCTTTTTACACAATGTCGGTGCAATTCAACAATTATATTTAATACTAAACGGTGTGAACAATTATAATTTACGACAAAAAGGAGCGATCACTCCTACATTTCTCATCATATTAAAAAGATTTTTTTCATCACTCGATGTTATAGTGGTCCCAGTGCAGCGTTCTCCAGTCACTCCATTTATGGTCCCAAAGAAAAAATTGTCCATATATCGAGATCAAGTTAGAATCACAAGGTTTTAATTTAATATTCAAAACAACCATCTATCCAGTAACTTTATGGTGACGTCAGTCGGTAGTATTAAAAATCCAAATCCATTGAGGTGTGGATGCGACGTGGGGTCGTCACTCGTCACTCGCAGATCGTCGAGCCGCGCGTCAGCGCTGGCACACGCGCGGAATGCGACGCGGTAAGTCGTGCTAATTCGCGTTCGAAACTACATTCCCAGCGAAACACGCGCGGAATTTAACTGAATCATCAATCTGTATGTGTTGTCGGACTGAGCTGTTGATGCGTGAATTCATAATCACGAAAACTTAGCTTTACTCGCGCCTCCGCCTGCTTCAACGCCCATTCGCACTCAGAGGTGATGGAGTTTACGAATAGTGAATGAACCGCGATAAAATAAAATAAAAATGTTTTAATTCGATGTCTAAGATTCGCGTAAACACAAGAAATCATTACCGGTGAAATAGTTTTTGAGATTATCCATTACAAAGGAAAATACAAAACATCAAATATTTTCTCTGCATAATGGGATAGATTTAAAAATATGAGAAAGAAAAAACGTGGAGGAAGTAGCGGACATAGCTCTATGTAATATAAAATATTGGTTTTATACTATAACAAAATAACATAAGATATAATATTTTTGATGCAACTAAACAACCACCAGACAGATCACTCGCTCGTCACGGATTCAGCCTGTTTGCGGTCTAATACCGCCGGCGAATACACAAAATGAAACGTCATCAATGTATCTGCGTATCAATTATTCAGCGGCACTAGAGATATAAAACAATGTCGAGTGACAACAATCATTCCTGCCCTCGACCCGCCGCCATCGCAAGCCCATCTAAAGACCTTTTAGTCAAAATGTAGCCGCCGCTAAACAATCGAAAAAGTCTTTTGTGTTAAAAACTTTTTAAAGAAATGTTTTTACAACTTTTCCCTTTGATTGTAACTTTACGTTTTGAAGAATTTTCCCAATTCATTTTGGATCGTTAATTTTCGTAAGCTCCTTCGGGTCAGTAATATCTCCAAAATTACTGAGTTTAATATTTATATTTAAATTTTAATAATTGCCGAACTGAATTAAAACATGTATTATTCATTTACATCAGACTGACGAAGTTCTAATGTAGCTTGTACGTAACTGTGTTCTGCAGGATTTTAGATGAAAGCTATTAAAACGGCGATAGACTCGCTCCTTATTTCGTCATGAATACTAAAATTGTGGAATCTTGGATGCCACATGGACACCTCCAGACATTCCTCCCGACGAGCATGTAAATAATATATTTACAATAATGCACCGGTTGTGCATCAATTAACTTTGGTAAAATGACACAATCAGCCACATATGTAATTGTAGAGTAACCATTTGCTGCGTAATGCTTGGCCCGGTCCCGGCGGCGGACGCGTCCCCTGAGCTCCGGGATTACCCTGGGAATTAGTTTCCGCCTGATTAGCACACCCGGGCATTATGCCGTCATGTGTGGAATATGCATCATGCAGTATCGGACCGGCGATACATTAAATTTATAATTGGAAAATATAAAGTTAGAATGAATTTGGTACTAAATATTTGTTTTATTCATATTAGTTTCCTCTGATAAGCGGCGATAGCCTAGTTGGGTGTGGAACGGACTGCGAAAGCGAATGTTCGCAGGTTCAAAACCCAAGGGCACACACCTCTGACTTTTCTAAAATCATGTGTGTATTCTTTGTGAATTTATCGTTCGCTTTAACGGTGAAGGAAAACATCGTGAGGAAACCTGCACATCTGAGAAGTTCTCTATAGGAATTTCGAAGGTGTGTGAAGTCTACCAATCCGCACTAGGCCAGCGTGGTGGACTAAGGCCTAATCCCTCTCTGTAGTAGAGGAGGCCCGTGCTCAGCAGTGGGCAAGTATATAATACAGGGCTGATATTATTATTATTATTATAAATGGGAAACATGTGTGGATGTTACAGAATGAAAGTTATTGTTGACCTCCTGTACTCTGTAGTATGCAAGGGTCCGAGTAACCACCGCAATGTATTTCTGCTGTTAAGCGGCGTGTATGGTAATATTCTAATAAGAGAACATTGCAACTATGAATTCAGCACTTATTCATTATGAAATTCGATATCTTATAAGGGTGAGCCGGCAATATGACCATATTCATCACTTTTAATCTAATATCCCAAGTGTCAATTGTCAGTTGTAGTAAATATTACTAATGCGGCAATCAGCTCGTGTTAAAATATTCTAAATAAAGCCACGTATATCTTCCTCCATTGTACTATTGTATGATGCACGAAGCTTATAAACCATGCAGCCGACAGCCGCGCGTAGTGCATATTGCAATATCTTATGATGAAGAACGCCTCCTGACAATACTTAACAGATTTATTGCAACACATTTGTCAAACACACCCATATAGCCCTCTGAAGAAAAAAACCAAGCACTACCTCTTAATTAGTAATGTTGTGAACTAATTAAATAAGTTTGCGAAACTTCAAGTAGAATGTTTATTGTGTTCAATGTTTATATATTATAATCTAGGTATCAAATATGATTTTCTTCTAAATAAATACTATATTTAAATATTACGAATATTTCAATTTTAAAATGTGAAATTGAAATCTTGACGTCTCGTCGACGCAAGTAATAGAGCGACAGATCCGCGGCGGGTAATTTAGGCGCCAACCACAATATCTCGTAATTTGCAGCAGATGCAACGGACTAGCTGCTGTCGAGCCGGAGCCCGTGGCCCACGATAGCAGCGAGTTCTGGTTAATTAAAGTGCCTCGACCAGCGCCGGCGCTATTGTCCGCGTCAAGACAGCCGGCTCTTTGTCACGTGGACGGAGCACGGATTATTACAACCGAATGCGTCACTCACCTCTGCAGTTTTGATATTAGATCTAAAGTTCTGAGTGGCTGAGCTGAAAATCATATCAACGAAGTTCGGACTTGTATAGAAAGCTGCGAGAAAATACCTAACAGTATTTAAAATGTTTACAAATAATTGTTACTAGTTGACCCGACAGACGTTGTCCCGTCTAAACTATGAATTTGCTGCGCGCATTCTGTCAATCGCTGACAGTTATTTCCTAGGTTATTTCAAACAATTGACAGTTATATAAAATAATATTTTCGTTGAATTTTCTTAAATTTTCCGCGCAATTTTTTGAATTTTTTCTTTCATAAGAACCTTCTCCCGAAAATAACAAACACAACAAAAAAAAATATTGAAGTCGGTCCAGCCGTTCACGCGTGATGGCGTGACCAAGGGAAGTAGGGATTCATTATAATATATATAGATTATTATTAAGACAAATTGTGGATTAAATTTGTGTTTTCTATTATATGCAGTGATTTTTAATATAATGAAGATGTTGATATGCGATAAGTATTCGCGAGTTGGAGGATCACAATGATACCTATTGTGACGATTGCATACACTTTGCACCTAAATGACAAACACCAACTGTATTTTGTTGATACTGGTTGCAATATGTCATTAGTTTTCTCACGACATAACAGTGTAATAAGATATAAATCATGAACATTATGTTTGTGAGGGAACACTTTTTTCATTTGATTCGTTAGTAAACCTATGACGTACATATACTCTTTGAATATCATTAACTATGTGGTAACTTATCGTGCAAATATAAAACGAAGCAAAACAAAGAGCATAATTAGTTTGAAACAGCATAAATGTAATATAACAGTAATAAACATTAATTTAATACATAATATAGCCTTATTCTGGGTTGCAGATTTTTTTTTTATTTGTCCTACTAAACTAAGTATTCATATGACAACTATTGTGTAATCCTACAATATTCTTTTGCGGTTATCGTAAATTCATGGTTTGGCAAAGCCTTGCGAAACTCATGTTTAGTAAATTTGTACCTAGTCAAACATTCACATTGACATATATTCACTTCATTTGTTTTTATCTAATGTCCGATGCATGCATATCTTCATGACAGCTATGATTAGGCCAAGATACACTACAAATACTGTGATGCGGTAATGAATAAAATCAACATATTTTGTTAACTCCCATATTAGTCATTATATATTTAACGACCGCAACTAATAATGCTAAATTGAATGAAAAAATATAAATATTTTACAAATGCATTCCACAATTAATATTTATTAGATAATGTAATACAATTGTAATAACCGTCACAAAATCACGCTTTCAACAACATAATTAACACTACATCAGCGAAACAATAAACCAATTTCACGAAGTGCCATTTCAGTGAAGTTTGAAGCGGTTTATTAATCACTAACAACTGCTAATAACTCATTTGCGGCTACGGCAGTGTGAATATAACCAGTTATTGTGTTATATTATTAAGGCTCATTGTTAATTAACGCATCAGTTTTGTTTTGTTATTTTATTAGAGCAAATTTTCATAATGAGATAGAGAATTAAAATTATTTCAAATAAATAAAGCAGATCAGTTTATTAATCTATATAAAAAATTCTATTCCCCTTGGTCATTGCACCACGTGTAAACGGATGGAACAATTTCGCTAATTATTCGCTAGTTGTTGTTGTGTTAATTATTGTCAGGAGGTTCTTATGAAAAAAAATTAAGGAAGTTTGACGAAACAATAGAAAATTTTAAAAAATTAAAGAAATCTTATCGAAAATATTAATTCTGAGGCCCTTCCCCCCACCGCCGTAGGACACGGCACCGCGCAGGGGCGGCTGCGGACGACGACTTGGACACCATCAGAAAAATCCGAAGAGGGCCACCGCGGAGTTTTAGTTGGTATGCCGTGCATTGTATATAGGTTAGGGACTCGGCCCGGCGGTCGCCTGTACGCCATCGTAACGCACGGTGACAATAATACGGGCGGTAGTCATAAGATACTTTCTCCGCGAAAACAAAAACAACGTCTGTCAGGTCAGCTATTAATGTTATAAAAGAAGTTTAACTTTAATTATCGTTTAACTTTGTCACCAATCAAGATGTCTTATAATTTAGATTTCCTTCTATTATTAATATTTTAAAAAGAGATGACAACTTCAATTTAAATAAAGAATAATTATTTTTAAAATAATTTCACTAATGGTAGTTTTTACTCGATTCACAATTAATAATATAACAGCACATTAAGTAAATTAAGTAATCACTCACAAAGCGCAGAATGCCTCTGAAGCTCAACATCGCGAGAGCGCTGAAGCGGAAGTAGCGCCGGCCACGAGGGCTCCTTGTCGATTGAATTTAAAGCTTTTCGTCGTAAACAAGGGTGGACTGTGGTCACGCTATTGCATATTTGATTGGCATTTAACATATCAAGAACAGTTGAATTTCTAAATGTCGTGCCTTCGCCTTTCCGCCGGCCTCGAGTCCAATGTGAGCAGACAGGTCAATGACGAACGTAGCGTGCGGTGTCTTTTAACCGACGCCGACTGCAGCCTGCGATGCTCCGAGTGAAGCGAACTTACACGCCAGTCATGATCGTAATTGCCTTGAGCGATGGGTTTACCACTGACGAGCCATTTACTTTTTAAACATTTTTCAGTTTGTTGCCTCGCATTTCTCGGTAACATTTAAAGTTGCGCCCTAGGCTTTTACATGCATTATTTGTCATCCTCGTGAATTCGATGCGATGTATATTTCGTAAATTTTTTTAAATATCCAAGCCTTTCTATTGGGATAAATTTATAATGACGCGAATTCGAATATACGATGCAGTTTATACAGGTGAATAAATTATTTATTTTTCCATAGCTTAAGTTTTTCCGTTTATAACACGAGTTTGGATTGAAACCTACAAGAAACAAAAAAAACTTTTTAATTATTGTCACAAGGTATTTTTCCGACACAAGTTTCTATTAAATATAAATAATTTATAATTGCGATATCAAAATATATCGCTGACTAGATACAAATACGTGCATCTTAGTGCAATTAAAGCGGCAATTAAGATTCGCAACTCGAGCAAATATGAGCATCCGGGATGTAATATGATAGTCCCTTAGTGCACGGTGGCTCGCACACGGCGGAGCGGAGCGGCGAGGGGCGGGACGGGGCGGAATGGCGTGCAGATGTGGGGAACGGTGCCGAGCTGTATCGAATCATGCACGTTCCGCTCCGGCGCGCGCGCTAACAAGCGTCGCCGGTGCTACGGCGCCTGTTGCACGGCTCGCCGCTCTTCTCGTAGCGTCGTAGCCGTAGCGCTACCGGGAATTGGTAGCGATATTTGCTACGTGTCCTTTTTTGTCACATCGTTTGAAGTTATGTAACAGTGGAAAATGTTTGCACTCTCGTGCATACCTTTTAATTAGTCACGACTTTGAATATTTTAAATTGAAATAAATAGGAAAATAATAAAATCAGTTTTTTAAATATTTACTGCACTATTTACGTTACTAAATATAATCATTATTAAATGAATGTAATTCATGATTGATTTGCATATTCATATAGTTTATTTCTATCCGTAATACGTAGGCAGTGTATTAGCTACGCCGTAGGAGTCTTACGTATTTATTTCGTAGAATTAAACACTTTAAGAGCGGGTATGTTATAGAATTTCAATGTATTCAGATTTGGATGGTTTTATTTATAATAGCATTCTATATATTCTGATTTCTGTGGAAATTGTAGTAATAAAATTGTAATCAGTGACAATTTCTTATAAATTATTATTATCAAGATGTACTTGCAGGATAGAGATTTTCTAAAAAGTAGTTAGAATTTATATTATTAAACGGAGCGTGGGTGCAGGCTTGCAGTCGCGCTGTAAAGAAAGTCTATAGAAAGAAAAGAGCGCCATTACAGCAGTGCTGCTGCGCGCCTTCAATGTCATTAAGAGTATTTTTTTTTTCTTTATTGCGTTTATCTTGTATCAATTGTTATGTAGTTATAAAGCGCCGCGGTGGCCACGCTGCGGTTGCGCGTGATTACTTTATACACATTTTTTTCACTGCCATCGTGTACTGAGCGGGCTTATTTGAAGACGTCCTAAGTATTTTGAATGTGTATGTACAGTGGCGAAAAGTGAAATTTTCCGAAAGGGAACCATATTCAACATATATGCATGAAAGCGGTCTGCAAATCGTTTTAATAATAATTAGATTCTACATAAAGGGAAGCCGACAGGCATCGGATTACAGGGACCCTTCGCTATTGGTGTATGATTTGGCAGTTAGCTGTATAATTCGTTGGTGTGTCGGCCCCACGCCGGCGACATGCGCGGTACTTCTATTTCGGTCGTTGTCTCGGCGCGTCATTACTTCTAAATCATTGCTCCGCGGAAGCCATACCACTTGCGTATGCTGATGAGATAGTACCGCTTTCTCCACATCAGAACTATAGAATAACATATTGAGGGTCATATCGCAATAATGGCCGCCCTTAAGCGCTTTACAAAAATATCTTAATAAGGATAAAAATTACCACGTTTTAGCACTAATCGTGGCGAAGAATATCGTAAATGAGAGAAACACGTTGAAGACATAATAATATTTATATTATACTATAATGTATGAGGTTCGTCATATAAAAAAACCTATGTGGACCTGTACAAAAAAGAATACAGTTATACAATATTAATCTCATTAATACTCAGTAAATGGGATCTGTCACGTAAAGTAATGTTTTTAAAGCCGACATAAAATAGTTTCCTGCTAGGCGTAATCAGGCGAAGGCGTGCAACCAGCCGGACACAAGATACGAGACTACGTCGCAACGTCTCAGTCCGTGTACCGTGAAATCATCTTCTCCCAAACAGTATCATACACGCAAAAGTTTTTTGTTCCAATTTGCCATCGGCCCGGCCGAGGCACCGCTCGGTACATTTAGCGATTACAAAGCGACGTTTATCTGGAAAGCCCGCCGCCGCTCCCAAACTCCACAACTTTACGAGAAGGATGCGGGGGGTAGACGCGGGGAGCGGCGGCGGGGGGGGGGGGGTGTCGCTCCCGGCTGTTTTGTCAACTTTCTCACGGCACTTGTCACGCGTCGCTTCAATGGAAATTGGGTCTTCCAATGCGACTAAACGTTGATCGCACTTAGGATTTTGTTAACTCTCTTTTTGCGCTTATTGTTGCGACAATAGAACGTTCTTAGAACTGTAATCTATCATAGTGTCGTCCTAGTCTAACGGAAACCAGAACGTAACATTATCAAAGTTTACATCAAGTATAGTAATATATGTGTAGAAGTAATTCGAAAACACTCACTCTTCCAAACTACTTCTTCCAGAAAGTTTGTCGTTCCAGAGATTAACCTTTAAGTAACGTCCAAACAATCATTTAATGAGATTAGAAATCTCGTTCATTTCGACAACACAGACAAACACTTTAATATTATTTATTTCGTATACCTACCTATATTTATTTACAAAGAAATTGAAGCGTTTGTACCGCGGTACAAATTTAATAATTCTCTGAGTGAACACAAAAGGCGTGGGTGTAGTGAGGGCGAGTGAGGCATTGTGTAGACTTTTATATTTATTTTAATTTCTGTAATGCATTTTATTGCTGGTCTATTATGTTATTACTTTTCTTTGACGCCGTTCTAACGCAGTGAATGAAGTCGGCTCGGGAAAAGGTATACACGTAGGTATTATTATATAGATTTTAATCACCTCGCAGGCATACCTTTCACGGAAAACAAAATATATTTCATGGGTACGAATATTCAATTACATTTATTTTGTTCGTAACCAAGGTCATGGCCGTATTCTATAAAGTACAGTCATGCTTCTATCAATATTACGGTTTGCCGAGCCCATTTCCGTCCCATGATCATCGTGATTCGGGCTGGAGGGAATCCTATTGCTATTTCTAAGAATTTCAGGGAACTAATAACTGATATCTTTGCCGAATCGAAATATAAATAAGATTTTCAATAGCGTAATACTAAGCCTTTTTCCATGTAAATATATTGGTTGTATCGTAAGTTTCAAGTATGAGGGGCCATTGGTTCTACGAAGTTTGTCTCAGTGTAGCTGCGGTGTTACTTCTCGCAGTCACGGAATCCGCCAAACAGTGGATAGGCTGTCATGGGGATCAAAGATGAATTACACTCACACTCACACTTACATCAATGCGGTGTGTTTGCCATCGTCTGTATTGTTATAACGTGTGTCCGCTCACGGTCAGCCGAATAACCTTTTAGATGAAAACATAACTCGACACAAGCGTCTGTCATGAAAGGAACTGGACTGGGTTCTCGGCCGACAACCGCTCGTCACACTATTCCTACTGATTCTGTGTACATCGCACTGGGGCCACTGAGAACTCCTTTCTACGTTACTTAATATGAATACGAGTGCGCACCACATCTTCATTAGACATTAATTGGGGTATTTCATTTATCCTTATAATATTACCTACTATGTTATGTAGGTCTTGTAAATCCTACTAAAATGATAAATGTGAAAGTTTGGGATGATATTGGATAGACACATAATCCGTTCTGTAATGTTAGGCTTACTTATGTGTTCCTCCATAAGCATGATTTTCTTAATATTAAGACTTGTGCGTAAGCTTAACCGGAGGAACTTAATATTTGACAAAGTTACTAAAATCTACACAAAGTGTTTCTTGAATATGGAACCGGTACCTCCCATACTCCTCTTACATACTGCCACTAAACCGACCATATGGTGGCGACAACATTATACTCTAATAAAATCTATTTACATTTACATAAAACCCTTATTATAAAAACCTAACGAACTGTAGTACACAGGCGAGCTCCAACAAAACGACGGTATAATAACATTTACCGACGCGGCCGTAAATATGCAAAAGTAGTAACTCTGTACAGACAGTTAACCCATTTCGGGCCCGACACGACGAGCCAACCTGTTGACAACAACATTAGAGATCCGCCGCGTTAGAACCTCTATTGTGAAGCTTTACCACACGTGGCGCCACGGCAGCCTCGGAGTAAGAGATGATTATGTGCAGTTGTTTCGCGAATTGCGCATGTTTATTGATGAATATTTTTTATAAACATTGGACTATGTTGTAGTAGTATGATTTGTTATAAAAAAAAATAACAAATCATACTACTTATACCACAAAGTTTAAACTAAAATGAAAAATGGGAACTTTTCGAAGCTTTACGAATTCCAATAAAAAATAATCATTCGAATCAGGCCACGGGGTAAAAAAACTGTCGCTAAACAAATACGAAATAATAATACGATGAATAAACAATCGCCTTCTTTTGAAGTCAGTTAAAAGAACTCTATGAGGTCTAAAAATCTTGAATTTTTAATATGTATAGTTGGTAAATGTTGACTTATGGATTACTTTTATTATTATCAATGACAACTTACTACATCCATTTTCATCGAATTTTTTAAACTTCTGCGTCACTTAAATTTTCAATATGGTATCTCTTATTTATGTAGCTAAAATGTCGACGTTGTCCGTTTTCAAGCGGGACACCACAGTGCCTTCACGCTGGTGCCTCACTATCGAGTAAATAGCTGAAGATACTAACCACTGCGTCAGTTTTTATAAAAAAATAAAAATATTTTTCATTTAACCATGTAATTTCATACAATTTATAGAAAAACTATCTCAAACTCGGTGGCGTGGTGGTATTTCGGCGCGAGTGCAGTGCTGCGGTCTCGGGTTGGAGCCCTGGGTCGGGCTGCGATATTGGATTTTTCTACTCCGTATCAGCCCGAGATCTACAACTTGTGCCTAATATGTTAATAGGCCAGTCCCCTATCACATTATGGGATGGAATTTGTGTGGCGAAAAGTGGGAGCACCAGTTGCGTCTCTGCCTACCCCTGCAGTGATAAGAGGCGTGAGTGTGTGTATCATAAACTGTGTAAGCATAATGTATGACAGAGTCCATTGCAGCGGGGGACAACATGAAACAAAAGGATATACGGTAGAGGTCAGAGAAGAGAAGCCCCGCACAGTGTCGCGTCGCGTCGTTGCAATTCTCACTTAGACGATACCATTCGGCGGCTCTTTACCCTTTTTTATTTTGCAGTTCTTTGTAGCAACCGGTATAGATAAACATGTGTAGTTTTGATAAGACACACCCACTCATTTTGCTTATCAATTCATAGGGTGTTCTTTACAATGGGCATTAATGCGGATTTATGGAAATTTTTGATTTTATTACGAAATTATGGAAAAATTTGTCGAAAACCCAATTAAGTGTTTGGTTTAGCAATAAATCGTTTTAGATATTTTTATTGTTATTCTAAGACTACGGTATCTTTCAAATTATATCTGGCCTGATTCGCACATAGCCAGTTTTTTGAGTGTTCATTTCATCAAAAAGAAAGTCTTATTAATTGTATAAGCCCTCGATGGAAGTGATATTGGTAACCTTAAAATAACGATAGGATTACCCCATCAGAAAGATTATCCTAATCATTCGGGTACCCTTTCTAAAGGGCTACAAAAAGAAGTTACCATTTAAGCGTGTGTAAGCAAACGAACGACTTTTTCGATTTCTGGTTCTGTACGGTTTAATTCCGATTGCGAACGGATTACTGCCGGTAGCATAGCGTCCGCGCGCGGCTTTAGACTCTAATCATCTTACTTAACGACGGTGAAACCAAGTTTGACTAATAGTTACGTTCATTTCGATCGTAGTGTAGCTTCGGGTCCGGCTATGTATATTTTTGATATATCTTGGTTTTTCTTAATTAGGACATACAGTATTCGATATAATACTACTTGGGCTTTGTGACATTTAAATCAGTAAATAACCTTAGTCTTTTGCCTTTGAGACCTTTGTCGCGGTTTTTTTCTATCATGACTTTCCTCCAACGTTTCGAGTACTTTGAAGCTTTCATAGTTACGCGGTGGACTGAGGTATCGGTCGTGCGAAAAGTCTGAATTACAATATCTATCTACATTTAACAATTATAAAATTTCTTGAAATTGTATAATTGTTTTATTTCGATGTTTTGTCGTAGTATTATTAATTTTGTAGTACTCGCGTATGCCAAACACATGCTCTGCCCTTGTGAATCGCTCCTTAGAGAATAAATAATATTGGCGAATTTCTTTATAGAATTCTCAAGCATTTGTAAATTTCATAATTCCAAATATTAATAAATATTTTTATAAGAAATTTTAGTAATATGCTAATGGCGAATTTAAAAACGTGTTATTGATATGACATGTGTATAAACATGTACCTACACTTTGCTACGCGTGCGGTATTATGTTATTGATATTTCTTCTAATGATGCGGAGGTTCCATGACACGTCTGTTCAGTGTTATTATTTTTAAATTAATTCAACGAACGGAATTAATATGCATCTAACAATTATGACATTGTTATAAATATTATTCATACGCGGGGAGTTGCAGCTGCGCCGTAACGATTGTGGCACATCACCAGGAATGCAAGTATTAACTGCAATTAGGTTTCGGTGGTCTCGTGAGGTGGAACTTAGGTAGTTTATGATTGTTGCATACTAAAAAAACAGTTTTCAAGAACAGATTCTCTTCTAGAAATAGATTTATATTATATGTTTTGTTTAAGAGACAAAAATCTGTAATTTGTTTACTGCGTTGACAAATTTCCTTGAAAAGATGTTTTTTATTGTCTGTTTCCAGAGACAAAACATGGTAATTTATTAATTTATATTAATTTTTTTCTATGAAACGGCGACATTATGAACAAACAATTATGAACTTATAGTACGTTTTGACTATTAGAAGTTTATACCTTCTATATGAGTTTTGTTACGAATAAGACTGTTAGAATATACGTATCTTATAAGGCTACACCTAACCTTAAATGGCGCGGAAACAAATTACGCAAACTTGGCTCCTACCCGTTTGACTTCTGCCTTCTACACCGGCGTTAAGACGTGAGTTTATATGTATAATTTCTCAAACGCTTGAAATAAAATTAGTTTTGGGATGTTCTCAAGCACTCCTACACACAGCTGTGAATACATCATCCTTTGATACAAATCGTAGATAAGTACATGTCTTGCACAAACAGATGCAAAGCTATTAATACTAGATGAGTTGGAGGTATAATGTTTGCTCTCAATCGTATTCGGAGGGAACTTTCGATTAGTACAGCAGCCATTAATGGCCGTTAAACATTCTGCTTGCATGTAGTTCATATTAGATTTGTTTGTAGTTTTCCTTATAGTAAAAGTATTTTAGTAATAGTATTCCATTTTATATTTTTTAATAATATCAATCCATTATATGTTTGTTAATGAAAACAAGATCTTATTATATTTGTATCAAATTCACCTTTAATACTTTTGTTTTTGAATTTATTTTATTTTATTTTGGTATTGAAGATGTCATCGGCTTCATGTGAATTCGTGGTGACTGTTGTCGTGGTACAGTTTACTCTGCGCAAATAGCGTCTACAAGCATTCAGCAGTCAACTCAATCAAATATTGTTTTAAGTAGACGAGCGAGCAATTCAACGTGGTCGTATCTATTCTTTAAATATGCAGTTAAGTCCGAGCAGAGTTATGTCTACATTCTGTACTAAACTCTGAACCCCTGTACGTGAAAATGTACTTAACGACAGATCTAAACGTGCAATTAACTCATTCACTACGCGAATTAGTTAAGGAAAGCGTTGATTAAAATCCTTAATGAAATTATAACGACAGACAAGCTGCAGACGGCGCCGGGAGCGGCAGTCATGTTTTAAAACTTAATTACAACTTTATCAACAGTTGCTTAGTTATAACTTATAAGTTTTATTATTAAACGGGATCTTGGACGCTGTCTGAACTATTTATATTAACCGCGAAACACTTAGAATCTTGTGGGCTTGGAATTATGGTAAATACTACGCTATTTATAAAAGATACGGTTCATCTGACAGGATATTTTTACAGCTGCACATAAATGCTTTTTGAATATGTGTAGATAGATATAATAGATCCTTCCGGAAACATATTTCTTTAAGCAACTTGGTGAAGCAACAAGCAGGTGCCTCGGCTAGGAGAACTCGTTAACACATTTAATCATAATATCCAGCATCAAAGATTTAGTACTTGAAGAGGAATGAGAAGTTTTGTTACCGGACAATCAGACGTTTTATTTCACAACTGATGTGTGAACAATATTTCAAGTCCAAGTCTGGCGAGCTTTGCGCGGTAAAATTAGGAATTAGCGAGATAAAAAGCTCTTTGACGTGCGCTGTTTGCGCGGGAACCAATCAATCGTCTCTGGAGACGGCTCCATACACAATAATTAGCGCTCAACCGCTTTAGGAGCTACGCACTCTGTCTACGCGGTCTGGAGATTCACACAGTCTGATATCTAAGGTAAATACATTTAAAACATGTAAATTGTGCTACGCGCGCAGTATAATTTTTTATAGCTTCTATGTTTTATAGAGATTTGCTGAATATAATGAAACGTGCAAAGAAACATGTATGCTGTATTTACTTAATTATCAATAGTCTGTTCTGTTAGTAATGTATATCCTAGAGGTTCGCTGTCCCGCTTGGTCCTGTGCAGTGTACCCCCAGAGTGCGTCAGTCCTTATCGGCAGCGCTCGGGGCGGCCGGCTCGGGCCGCTCGCGCTCATAGGCTCGGCCCGCGCAAATATTGACGGCAAACACAATTGGGCGCGCAAACAATACACTTTTCATTATAAACCGGCGGGGAGCGGCGCGAGGCGGCGCCGTAATGAGAAACTCAATGTTTGTTATGCGTTTTACTAGAAACCGCTCCAGTGGCGGTTCATTCATACAACCCAACGAGCGCCGCCATTTATCGCAATGTTTTTTACTTCGGTATTTTAATTCTATACCATATTTTTCCGGACATATAATGTCAGCTGAGAAGCATGCACTCGCGGTTCACTTGCATTATAGCGTAAATGAGTATAAGTCGTTGCAGACTTTTGACAAAATGTAGACATCTGTGTTTTATGTATTTTTGCTTGATTGTTAAAGCTCTACATAGATACGACATGACTATAAGGATGTCACATACTAAGTGATAAAGGGTCAAAATTAAGAACATTTGCATCCTCGATGTTTACCATAAGAATTGCACATTTAAACTCTACCAACCCGCGTCAAGCCTACATGGTGGATAAATCTTCGTAGAACAGTTTATACACGGTTCATATTTTCTTATGAAAATTAAACCAGACGATATTGATCTATATTGAGTTCTAATCAGCGGCAACATCGATTATTTGCTATGTAAACTAATCTGCACTTAGGGTAGTGGTTACAGCTGTTGGCTAAGCTCGGCGCCGGCACCGGCCGCGATCGTCAACTCAAGGAGTGCGCCGCGCGGTGGGAAACCACTTGAGGAACTGATTATGTATGCATGGATTAATTAGGTTTATTCGACATCTTTAAAGTGTCATAATCTTATGAGTTTTGATGTGGAGGAATGTTTAATACAATTTATTTATTTCTGCTAACAGGCAGCGCGGAAAGACTTCTGGTTTGTACTATTTCCATATGCAAACACAATGTACATATTCACAAATGAGCTAGTTTAAACTGATATCAAGTGGTAACGTACTGTTACTGTCATGCAGTGCTACTCATATGTTGCCTTTATATTAAAATTAGTCCGTAATGGAAGGCAATGAAGTAGCTGTATTTCCAAATATTTTGGAAGAGAACAGTAGTCAAGATCGAAAAAAATATAAGCGTGCACTACACTGTCACAATACAGGGATAATATTATTCTTTGTGAAGAAATAATTTTCCTTTACCGCTGACTAAAAAGGGTGACTGAAAGCGAAAAAGGCGTCGAAGAAAAACTTATAAATTAAATGTGTATTTCAATAACAGAAGTATGTTGGAGTGCGCGCCAAGATTGATGAGTTTGGAAGGTGTGGAACCCACTTCAGGCGTGCGAGGGGAGGGGAAAGGAGTGGCGAGGAGAGGGGCATCACACAAACAAAACTCAATCATACAATACGTTGCTTGGGCCCGTGCGAGGTGCCGAAATTACACGCAGCTGAGCCCGCGCGCGGCGCCTTGTCGCGCCCTGACATGCTGGCTTTATTCCCTCTAAAACTCATATTCAAAAGATATCATTATGTGAACGCGTCTTTACAAAAGGGGATTGTAATATTGTCACAAAGGATGCGTGTTGTAGAATATCTCTTTATGATTTGTTTTCCTTTGTGTTACGTTTAATTTGAAGATATCTGTTAACATAGACATTTTTTGATAGCAGCAGGGTTTTATAATGACTGTTTACAATAAAACTTATGGATGGAACTCTGGTGAATTGATCAAAAGAAACAAGAGTTAAAATGATAAAATTGGGTACCCTTCTCGGACACCACGCGGAAGATCAGGTCTGGTTCCTGTGGCACATCCCATTCTCATTTTAAACAAAATGAACAAAAGCGAGGCTCTATTATAAACAAAAAAAAAATACAAAACGTTTGTTTTTGTCAATAGAAGTACAGATCCATCATAGAAAATCCATTAATGCTGCAAGTTGAACACATTATACATTTTTTAGGACATTAAATTTACTTAGCAGTGCGTCAGCGAGCGCCGATGCGGGCGCGGGAGCAGCGGGGTGGGACGGGGGCAAACAGATTAATCCGGGGCATCGCACCGCTTTTAACAGCGATTAAATTGTCTACCAAATATTAACGCGTAATTAAATTAGATTGCGCCGCACAAATCTGCACGCTTAGGTACGATGTCGCGGCATGCGTGGCGAGCGGAGCGGGGCTCTAAGTGCCAAAGCGGAGGAGGCATAAGACATTATGCGATTGCCAAAATATAATATTTTTTTGGTTTGTTCACATTAGCTATGCTTTTCGATGCACATAATATGTTCTCATGTAAATTACCTTTTGGTACTCTAAAGGGTTCAGTAGATGACGTCTTTTATATGGCATCCACCTTCTAAAAAACTACGTACATATTTTAAAAGTATCACAAAATTTACAACGAATGTAAACATATTCTATTTTTTAAATAGTTAATTGATTCTGTTTGATAATTCTTTTTAACGAGAAACTGTACAAAAAAATGTTCTTAAACTTAAAATGAAAACCTTTATGGTTTCGCCAAACGGCTCTGTGTGACGCATCCTATACAAACTAGTACATACAACTGTCCAGCGAAATCTTTAAATATGAAACATCCGGAAAATTCTTTAATTTAAAATTTTGGTTTTACATTGCTAAATATTTTTTGAGGTATTTGTAATGTAGCAATATCTAAGTTCTGCTAACTAAACGTCCTTTGTTAGACATTTTATGATTTTTTAATCTAAAGCTAGGCAGTGTTCATAGACTCTTGAAACGCCTTAATCGGATTAACCTCTTAGCGCGGGACACGCTAAGAACAAAAATCGTTTAAAACTTTTTATGGGACGGAGCGTACTCATTTACATATCCTGAATCTATAAATTTAAAGTAATGTTTATATTGTACCGATAAAACTTGCAATGTTGAATCAGATAATTAATAACCTCATTTATTATATTATATGTGATACATTTAGACACAAGACACGAAGAACATCTTTAAAAATTACTTTTAGAATAGTTAAAAAATCAAAATGTATGTTACAAAACATTATCATGGCAAAAAGGGAGATTTGTGGATTGAGGCTCTACGAGCAACGAGTAGACTTTTTCTAAACACTGGTAATGGTTATACAATTATCTAGTTTCTGATTACTATTTATGTTTATCCAACGGTGTTTCGTCGATGACCGAAGTGTAATTAAAATTGACTTACATGCAAGTTGTCGAATCGGTTGGAGTCGCAGAGCGCGCGCACCTTCGGCGGGCACGCGTTGAGACAGCGCCGCCAGCAGCTGACGCGCCCGTCACCCTCCTCGTCGCTTCCGCCTCCGCCGGCGCCCAACCCACCTTCCGCGCCTGCTTCTGCAACAAGCGCGCACCCTTAGCGACCAGCGCTTAACCTTCTAACAGGCTCCACGTTGAGAAGGTATTGTTAAAAAGGAATTTCAATTTCGATGCAAATAATGTGACGTATCACGTATCGTCTGGTGTGAACAGAATGTATTTGTATGGCAGTACGTGGCCGATGTTACGTGACGGAAGCTCTGTGGCGTCAGTACAATAGTATTACGGCAAAGTCCTGAAGGCATACTTACATAAGCGTTAATATATTGGCATATAGACTTGGGATATGATGGAAATAATATTATATAGAAAGGTCCTCGAAAGCTTACGTTTACAATTTGGGGTACTCAGAGATTGTAACAAGTAACATACCTCATTCAAATAAAAACGGGAATTATAAAATTAATCTTCGACATTTACACGCGTTTTCGACACTCGCTTTCCGCGCTCTTTATCCCCCAGTTCGCACCTTTAACGTATCCTCCGCAGGGGCATCATCCAGTTTGTCTCGGAGGTGACCGAGATGTCGAGGTGGCTTATCCGAAACTAATGAGCTTTTACAATTAAATCGCCCACGTGGGTATCCCACGTATTTAGCACGAGAACCGATTATAATAATGGTTCGGTCGAGACTCGAGACACAATTGATACATTGGAGCAAAAGTTGTTTTTATGTAGCTTAAGACTAATGATTCCTCTAGTATTGTGTATGAATGCGGTGACTACTCACTACCAGGTGATCCACTGACTCGTTGGCTATTAGCAAAGGTATGTTATTGGGGGTTGGAAGTTGAAAGTTATTCTATTATATCCTTAGAGCACAAAAGTATTGGCTGCGTCAGAAGGGCCTGTCCAAAGTTGCCCGCAAGAGTTTCCTACTGATTAATGTGATCGAACAAATAAATACGCAGCCGTGTTTCCTCCTTCACCACATTAATGTGATTAACAACGGACGCGTACACACACATTGGAACATTAACATTGGTCCTAGCTCGGTAAAGTACTATATAGCGTTAAATATAAAAAAGTAGTGTATTTTTTACATTTAATCGGTCACGAGACCAACAAATAAGTTAATTTGCTATCTAGTTAAAAAAAAATTACATAACGAAGTCAGTATGGACCTAGTATAATTTATAATTCCGTAATAACATTTAATATTCAGTTGACTTAAAGTTAGTATGGAAAACATCGACCGGTTTTAATATTTCTCCCGAGTTGTGGGATGATATTCTACTTTGCAGCTTACGCTCTGTCCCGCGGGGCGGGAACATGTGCGCGAGCCGCGCCCGGCGACCGCTGCCCGCGATACTTACTCTATTCAAGTACATTGATGTTTGTAACTTTATGGAAAACTGGTCGACCATCGGACTGTTAACATTTCATAGTTTATATTTAGATTCTAGACTTGCGGTTTCGTAATTTCAAGAATATCGAAACTTTTATTTATAATTTCATAATTCATGGGAAATTTGTACATAAATAGACTCGAGGCCAAATGCTGGGGAATTCCTTAAAAAAAATAATGTTTGCGAGGTCCACAAATATTTGTCCATCGCATGTCACTTAGTTCAAGTCAGTTTTATGATATACATTTTTTTTTGTTCCGTGGTTTAATGATACGCTAAGGCTCCTGTCCCACCGTCGGCGAAATCTTGAAACGAGTTAGCGAGCATCGGCGAGCGGCTGTATAGTCCCGAACGTTTTGTTGGTGGGCTACAGCGAGAGTATAAGTGCTACGAACGATTACTCGCAATGTTGTATCGAATGTCGGCTGGGAGTCTCTCGGCGAGTGTACAGACCGCCGCGCGAGCATCTCTCAGCGAGAATTATATATTTCTGATAGCTCTTGCCATAGTCCGCCGGTATACTTATGTATATGAAGTGCTAAATAAATAAAATAAATAAATAATTAATATATGTTATACGTTTCCTAGGCGGCGGTGAAACAAGTGTCTAATGTGAATGGGAACGAGTCACAAGAGCTAACGCAATATAAACCTAGGCCCCTATTATAATATATTCATAAAAGTTATTTAGCTAAGACATAAGGAATGTTATAAGTCTGCAATGCACTGCACTGCAAATGTCATGACAGTTTTTGCAGTGCGCAGGCATGAGGCGCTGCGATTGACTAATATTGAAATAACACTTATTTCAGTTGCCTCTCAGAAAAAAAGCTACACAAAGCCCAAAAGAATGAAATTGCCGACACTATGCGTCCTCATAGTATTGTTTGTGAAGACGGCTGTAACACCGTGTCTTTAGATAAAATCTCGCGTGCAGTGAACTCGCATAATCCGATCATGCTCTCAGCCTTACATGTGCGTGTAATAGAGCAATGCTTTACACTCACATGAAGGCTTTGTCCGCCCGTCGAGTTCCACGTCATTGTCGTCCGGTCCCATCCCGCGGACAATACCGTCCGCCCGTGCCGAACACAACCATTCAACGACGTAATAACATCATTATTAAATATTACATCATAATTTTATGATTTGCGCATAAAGATGTAAGTATAGTGCAGTGTATATTATAGCGTTTATAGCATATTATGGGGCAGTTAATGAAAACGAATTACTTTTTAAATAAAATTGTGTAATTTATGTAGAACAAGGTGATGTCTTGGATCAGGCAATACAAATTGTTGAACTTATTTTTACATTTCAATATTAATTAGTTAATTAAATATATTATATACTTTTTGATCTATATTTATTTCTGGGTTTTATCCATAAGGACATGCCAACCCATCGGATTTTATATAATTAAAAGCACAATAAATAAAAATAATAATATTATGTATGCTAAGATGCGAATAGTTAAATATTCATTTATTATTATTTATACATAATATATTATAGCACCATAACAGTTAATACTAGTGTGATGTTATATGGAAAGCAAACATGACGGAATCGATAAATCGTTCCCGGCGGTGCATTTGCATGTGGCTTCACCCGATCCGTGGCTCGTGGTGTCTATTTCTCGTGCATAATTCTTGCTCGCGCTAAAACCACAGACCCTTTGATATCGTTATGGGCACGACAAAGCGGTTGTCGATGGTGACCGATAACGTCACGGGAGACGCGCATTGTGCTCCCAGTTCCCGCAGCGCCGCACAATGGCGCCGGCGAGGGCTGCCCAAACATAATAAAAGTTTAAATCTCCATATATTTTGAGCAGCTTTCACAGGTGCTAGGCACAGAATGTTTTTATAGTTCTCGCGTTTGCAAACCGAAAGTGTAATAGTGCAGGTCGCGCGCATTTATCTTCCATATTTAGTAATAATACCTTTACAGGTAGACAAGCTGATGTCTGAAGTTCGAAGTCTAAACAGGCATTACTAACCCACGTCATACTCGTAAGAAGCAGATGCAATGCATCCCTTAATATATTTTCAAAATTCACGACACGGTGTCACTATATAACAGTTTCTCGAAGGCCCCGATGAGTTGACAGCCCTGAGGTCGGCGGGTCGAGGGCGCTGTATATATCACCGGGCCGTTTATCAGCGGAACATATGATGTTATTTTATTATCACCTTCGCCCTCAAAGCCCGGATACGACGCGCTCCCGCTCACGAGTGAGGGTTACACAAACCGACATAAAGTATGGCAGAAATATAAGTCTTTGGAGCTGGTATCTCAAGTTAAGGAAATTATTTGTGATTGGTAAGAACTTGAACATTTTACAAAATCGTTTCGTTTTTGTTATATTGATTTAGTAGCAGTCAATTGATCGGCGTTGGACTGCACTTTCATGTCATATCATCATCATCATCATTGGTAATTGACATCTACGAGAGATGATTAAGTAGCGTTCGTAGAAGATGCGAGGTACGATATACACCTACGCTGGTGACTTATCAGACCGATTCTAGCCCGAAAGATATGACCGCAGTGTTGGCAGCGGATTTCTGTATTTGTGTATGGTGGGGGTAAAACGGTGTAGTCGCGCCGAATTTCGCGCTAGTGGTCTAGCTGTTCAAACCAGGCAGCATATCGTAAAATTAGCAAACGGTAAATTAGTTACATCACGACTTACGCTATTAAGGACATCGGTGGTAAGTCTTTTAAACATTTAAACCATACAAGCCCTTTTAATTACTAAAATATCACCTTAAAATATAATTTCAAACCTTTAAGTTCTTCTCTCTGGGCACGCCGTACATCCTCATAAAGGATTAGCCGTAGGGCTCACACAGAAACGACTGTGTGTTTTGTGTTAGTAGATTCAAACAGCTAATGTGAATTAAGATGGATCGCGCAGTGCAAATAGTCGGCCGGGCAGCGTCGGTCCGGCCCAGAGGTGAGTGGAGCACGGTACAGTTGTTGAGTATAATTAATGCAGCAAGTATAGTACTTGAAGGGGCGCTAATTACACAACACTTGTGATTAAATCGTGGTCATCACGCATGCAAGCAGTTGTTCACTAATTAGGTCTTTATGCTTGCCTGGTAAGTGTTACGGGAAGGTTTCATAGATGAGTAGTTATTGAACATTAATGAATATTTGAAATTAAATAAGTAATAACATTATACTACGATCTATCTTTCTAATGAGCCATATTAACGGCGGGCTGTTCATTGCGAAGAACACGGTGCCGCCGCTTCCGCCAAAACGCGACATTTGGCAACAACTCGCCGCACGATATAACATCGCTGGCGGTTATTGTTGAGAGAATATCAGGAGTGCATGCGCATCAGTAGCTCTTTCGTATGCTTCCCTCTTGAATTACCGCCGATTTTAATAAACGACCCCAATCGATCTTATCGATCGAGAAAATGGAATAATCAAAATAAAGTTTTCAAACATGCTTACAAATTACTTATTTCGTTTGGTTTATTCTCGGGGTCTAAGATTAAGATTGGGATCGGTTATTGAAATAGGCCATAGGAGCGATTAGTCAATACGTTGTATTTCCGATACTATCATAAGAGCTAGGTGTTGGTTAATGAAGAATACAACTCCAAGATTCCCATTTCGAAAGGATTGCTAAAGATTAATCTATTGCAAAGGACATGTTGCTTTTTTATATACAGGTATAAATAAGTTTTAAGAGAAAAACTTAAAAACTTATGCAATATTTCTGATGATTTTGTCCACCACTGATACGGTTTAGGCCGAAGGCACACGTGGACTGTGGGTTGTTATCGATCGTCCACTTTGGACCAAAGCCAAGTCGCCAGCTAAATACACAGTGATACAAATGTATGATATATACCTCTGTCTATTACGATTTCACAAACTGATAAAATAATTTTAATGGGAGGTGAAGAAATCGTCTTTATTGCAAGGAACATGAGTATTTGGGAAGTTTTAATTCATACAGACCAGAGAGAGACAGTGATTGTCGTCATCATTGTGCTGGCACGAAATATGAATGCTGTTTGTGTGTGTTAAGACTTTATAGTTTTGAATAATTAGCTGTGTATTTAACATCTGTTCAAGGTGAAAAAGGGCTTGTGGTAGTTTGTATTTTAAAGTTTTTTGCATCATTTTTCCTGTTTAGTGATAGCGCTTAACTACTACTAGGAGAGGTGACAGGGCTCTATAAAAAAACATAAAAGTGGAATCGTTTTGAAAAACTTTACGGAAATGTTTCTGTAGTATGTACATTGCTATACAAAGATATGAATATATCGCTTTCCGTATTTATTCATACAATAGTACGCCGAGAGGATGATGCCGCTCGTAGTCCTCTGCATAGCGACTGATGTGGTCACTGTTTATGGGTAGGCGTGGCAAGTCGCCCAGTGAGTGACAGCTGACATTTCATACCCATTTCCTCGTTTAGTAGTAAAAAAACCTTAATTTGGGTTTGTTTTTATGCCTGATGTCCGCTTGAACACAATCCTCAAGCAGCCTAGTGAAGTACGAAGAGCGTTAGAAGAATATATTATTTTACACACTTTGAATTATATGAAAAAAGCGTGATCTTCTTAGAGCTAGCTCTCTAGCATAAGCTCTTTTACCGCGGCACAGTGGGCACCGTGCTCTCTGTGGAACGAGGCGCTTATAGTTCTCGCGCAGTGATAAAATATTAGGTTTATATTAAAGGGAATTGTAAATATTCGTCCAATATAGATGAAAAAACATAAATTTCTCGTATTTAGTACCAACCACACAAAAGTTAAAGCTGACTATGAGCTCGTTATTCTATGTGTAACGGCTGGGTTTATTTATTTATTACTAACACAGAACTATATTACAATAACAAGTTTGTTGAACAAGAAATATGTTGTGTACATTATTTCTGAGCCCTTATATTGTACTAACTTGTCTCCAGGCGCAAATCTGGATCCTGTGCGAGTCCATCGCCGCGGGGCCTCGCATTGTGTCTTATTTGTCATCGCAACTACAAAAGTAATTACAGTGGCCGACGCTATGGACAAAGAATATTTGACTTACTGTACAATAGCATTGTGGACGAGTTTTGTGTAGGTCTAATAAGCCATCGTTGTTGTTATCTAATGTCTCAGTGTTGAGTGTCGAGTCGAGTTATATAGCTGAATAGCTTTAGAACTGTCTAAGCGCGTGCTGTACCGTGGAAGCGTCAAGTTAATTGATTGTATTTGGAAAAGGCGGGAGGTTTTGGTTCCGTTGTTAAGTGAAATAGAAACGATTCAGGAGTGGGGCAGAGCGTTGTCGCATTACGGACTAAATTAATAAACGATAATAATCCCATATCCGGATAGATCGCGCAAGTTAAACAATCAGGATATTTTTTAATTGTAGCGCTCATGAATTAAGAGTTACTTTGATTCGTTTATAATCGGATTCGACAATCTGACGTCAATCATTACGGTCGCTGACTGAACAAGCGTGTGTTTCGGTCGATCGACGCAAAGATCTTATCCCGCCAACTGACGCGTATTTTTCAAAACATTAGACAATATAAATATATGAACAATGTTACATATTTTCTTTCTATCTAATATGAAGATAAAATGCTTATACATATCGTTCACAATCTATATACATTCGTGTGCGTAAAACAGTCAATTTTTTAAGATTTATTCATGTGTGCGTTCATAGCATAAACGGTTTAAGTTTGTTGCACTTTATACGTAGTAGTATAGTTATATTTGTAGTAAGAGTTTAATGAAAGTAATAGATGTGTCCTTTCGCGGCAATAAACAACTAGTGTGTCCTATCCACACGGTGTAAGGGCATAATTCAGAAATTTTCCTTTGAATCAAACTCACGATTGTCAACACAAGCTAACACTACAGTAAGTGACCACTAATAAAGCTATTGTTTTTTGTTTATCATATAATTCAGACAACGATATATGTTTTTTACTGAGCGACTCTATTTCTAGTTAATTATGTGTTAAGCTGCAGGCGAGCCGAGTATGGAGATATTTCCTTGAATAAACACAGATTTATTCCCAGTAATAAACCCGTACCCAATTTCTCTCTGTCGCGGTTAATACAAAGAAAATTACTTGATTTATGTACTGTTGTGGCGAGATTTAGCCCCGCTGCGAACAAAAAACGGAGTTATATAAAATTTATATCTTAGAGGCGGATTGCTGAGAAATGTGTACCTTATTAAAACGATTTCATTTTAATTAGTATTAGATGAAGATGTTTAAGTAAAAATATCCGGCGATTATTAGACAAATCTATATAAAATTTATAAATATTTAAGAGCCGGTCGAAATAGCTTGCGTGCATTTGGCCGCTTCGGTATACAATATATCATGTTTGGGAAATGGAAATAACGCTGTAGTGTTGCAGCTACGGCGTCGCTACGTCACGCACGCGTCAGTACGCGTCACCGTAATGATTTAATGAAATAGCGAGTAATAAATTTATATTAATTACTAGCTTATTCTCGCAGCTTCGCCTGCGTTAAAGAGTTTTTCGGAATAAAAGCAAAGTAGCCTATGTCCTTTCCAGGGTCTCACACTATCTCCATAACAAATTTCATCAAATAGAAGAATAGACTGTGGTTAAATAGCGGCTCGATTAGCTATCCCGTTCCGTCAGTGATATATTTCCAAGGAATTATTAATCGACTTCGTTGTCTACAATCTTGAAATGTAACCCCTAAAACCAGTCAACGTTTAAAATAAGACGTTCCCAAATGGGCCCACAACACCCGTCGGTCCCGGGGCGGGCGCGGCGGCCGGTCGCCACTCCGGTTTGGCGAGGGTTGCGAGATACGTCGGCACCTCGCCGCCAACATTACGATAATAACGTTGTTATTTACGGTAATTGTACTCATCGAGTGGATGATTTGCGAGCAGCTTTATTAAAACCCGCACCCCGCCCCCTACAACCCGCCGCCCCTCCCCGGGCCCCGCGTCGCTCGGTGCGCGCCTATATAACGTGCTTACATATCAGATTGTATTTGAAATATTGTGTAATTTACTGGTATAGTATATAAAATGTTGTATTAGAAATCTGACTCTTCAGAACATGTGTAGGTTGGTAATGAATCTAATGCGCGATCAATATTAATATAATATTCAATAATTACATATAAAAATAACGTTTGCAACTAAGCCACTAAATTTCGAGTGCATCGTAATTTGATAAATAATATAATAGTTAAGTCATATACAACATTTATTCACTTAAGTTAGCTTTTATTGAAAACCAATCATAACAATGCAGGGATAATAGGAGTAAGTATGCACACATGTTCATCATATTTTATAATTGTTTGTGAATAATATAAAATTAAAAAATTAACTGAAATGAAATTGAATTCCCAATTTTCAGGATAACATGATTTTAAACAAACATGTCGGTAACAGCAACTGACACCGGTTTAAATCTGTGAAAAGGCGTTCTACGAAATATTATATTTTTGACAAGCCCTGTATAAAAGCGCTGAATTAAGTTAATCGAAACACGGGCATTGATGCTTTCACAGAAATGTACGGTTCAGTCGAGCTGCACTCGCATGTACATCGGAACTGACAGTTTGACGCGACGGCGTGCCTGCTGCTCGTTACAATCGCCATATGTGATTGTCAAAAATGTTGGTAAATGGAGCTGTCATCGCACAACACGTGCAGAGTGCAGCCGCGCCACTCACAGCCGCTCAAGCTCGCTGACTCTCCTCGTGTGATACAATAATCCTATTAAAATATTTATTGTTTCATTTTTTTTAGCTTTGGCTTTGCTTCGCTAACCTGAATTTTCTTGCTCGTGATTAAAAGTATTTCATAGTATACTCAGAGGTGATGTAGATATCTATAAGGATTAAAGAGAATGCTTCTTCAGAATAAGAATAGTAGCTTTAGACTTAAGCGCAATACAATAAATCTTTTCTGCAGTCGGCTTTTAAGTAGGTATTTTATTAACGGTCAATTTATTTTTTGGCAGATTAGACGCATTTCCGAATCTCGCCTATAAATTCAAAGCACACGCCTCGAATTTTTTTAGATATCATAATATAATCGATATCCGGTAATAAAAATCATATTATTGGATAAAAAAAAATCTCATAAAAAATTAAATGCGTGCAAAACTACCAAAATGTTAATATGGCCACTAGGCCGGGAAAAAGACGTAACCTCATATATTTTTTTTCTAACTGATTTGAACACTGGTATCTTATAGTACAGGGGTGATGACGTATAATAACCTGTTTGTCGTGTGAATGTTAAAGGTCATAAACATTTCGTCTAGAATATTATTCATAAATCTCAAGTTTATGAACTATAATTAAAATTTAATTTGTTTGCATTTGTTGTACGACGTCGCCCGAAGCTGCAGCGTGTGTATACTTCTAAACAAGTTTCACAATTAAATTATATTAATAGTTGGGTGCCTTTATCAAGTTTTGTATTGTTAGTAATGAGAGAGTTGTTTGTTTTGGATAATAAAGGTTTCTTCACACGAACGCGCTTTGTGCGCGGACAGTAGGTATATACGTTCCTTTACAAGCTTTTACTCACAAGCCATAACTTCACATTTAGGAAAATATTTCCCGGGAATGTATAACCTTCAGAACCGTCACTCTTTGAAATTAGCAACCACGTTGAGAACATAATATTTATCTTCTGGGCTTAATCGGCCGGCCTCGTACTACTGGCTCAGAGAAAATATTATGTCACCAAGTTTATGAATTTTTTTGTGGAGCTAAAACACGTCTAATTTCCATAATATCTATTCAGTATGACCGGTAGTGCACCCAAAGCATGAATCCCGGAACGGAATTACTAATCTTCCTTTAAGTTATTTCGTTGCCTAAGCCTTAGTTTGTCAGTGACAGTCTTGGAGCGCATACATCGTCGCATGGGGCTTCTGGACCACGTTTTTCGCGTGAGCATCAAAACCAACCTTGCCAACAAAAATAATTATGTTCCTTTTCAACAAAGGTCGTAAAATAATTTCCTTTTCTTTTTCTGGCGATCTTTTCTGAGCAGCGAATCGGCTTGCGCGCCGTGTAAAGACGGTCCTAGCCGTATACGTTCAACACAAGCTCAGTGGCGGGTCCACGTTTGGCCTTAATCCGCCCTAGTCCGTGCGCTCTACTACTAACCGGGGTGAGAGGGTTAGGAAGCGATCCGAGCTCGAGATAAGCCGGTCATCTCATTTTAATGCCGTGAAGATGTAGCAATCCATAATTCATTTCATATAAGAAATAGGATTGTGTAATGATATTTTATGTTTGCGCGAATGTTAGACAAAGAAATAAAACTAATTATTAGATTTTATCGCGGTTTTTTATACTGTAATTTTCTTCCGACCCCGCCTTTACTGTTCCCCCCGGTCCGCCCTTTCGCATTCATGCTATTTGAACAAGATATTGTTATAATAAATTATATGTATATAATATTAAGTAATATTATGTGTGTGTACACTACCTCTTCCTCGAAGTCATTAATGAGCAATGATCCCTAAATTTTCATTGATATTGTTTAAGGGTGGAAGGACACTATGGCGTAAAAATCACCTTTAAATTTATTTCAGGAAAACCTTTGATAACTGTTTCAATAAAATAGAACAAAGAGCTTTGGAGTTTGTCGATTACAACCAGGCCGGTGTTATTCATACTTAATTCAGAACATTCTCTTAGTTTTTGCAAAAAATCTCGAGTAATGTAGAATGAAAGAAAGTTTCTCTGTATTTTTGGGAAACAATAACACAAAGACTCAAGAGCTATTATTAGTTTTAACAAAGAATACAATAATAATTCTCTTTTAACTTCTTTATTTCTAAAATAAATCCGAGAATATTCAGGTGTTTTAAATTATGTCATGGGTGGTTTCCAACCATTTGTGAAGATAAACACGTTGGTAAAAAGGATTAGTTCATAGAAATTATGACGTCTCGTAGGTTTATTCATTTCAATCACTTACACTGGCTTTACAACACTTGATAGATTTCACATTCATACTATACCATAAGTTATTTATGACACACTACGGTATGCAAATTTCCTCATATTATGCCTCATTCAGATGACGAAACTTTCTTACCGAACACTTGCAATTCTTAAAGTGGCATAAACAATTTACCCTGTCTGAATATTTGCAATGGCGGGGCAATTCTCAGCCGCGTTGACAAGTAAACAATATTCTTATACAATTCTTTTGATAAACATTAAAAAAAAGCCTGTGTCCGGACAGTATCATGCAATAATCTTCTGACGTTTACTACTCACAATAACTGGACCGCCTTAATGAAGATTTACCAATTCCCGTTGCACTATCACCATTTACCTTACACATGTTCTATTTTTGACTGTTATTAATCCGACCTGACCGCAGGCACGCCCGCGAAATCTAATTACAACAGATGCCTGTGCTTGACACTTGACGAGGCTTGTTCGGGATGCGTGTGGTGGCGCCACGTCACGTAAGATCAAGGCGTTAATTTGGGTTGGAACTGCACATGGACATCTGAGTTATCACCTATAAAGGCGTGGGTATATACCGGTGTTTTTTGTTTTTTACCCGGCTTTAATTAGCACACAATGTCCTTCTATAGGTAGCAAATCAATTTCGATGATCCTATAAAATGCAAAAGCAAGGTTTTCTGTTTCATGATGTAGGTAGCTCAAACTAGCTCACATAATATTCACATAATATACCCTTATGTAATGGACACATGGCTGTGGCATATTCGGTAATTTGAAGCCCAATTAAGTACTATTTGGATCGTACTGTTAAATTGAAGCTGAATTTGGAGTATAATATTTTGATTTGGCACTTAAAGCAACCAGGTGGTAAGTTTCCCTTATTTGAGGTTTCTTCTGACCAGGTATCACTAATTAGAAGATCCGGTTATGCTGACATTCGTGCTGGTCAGTAGTTACACCACCAGCCACTACCATTGCTCTGGTTATCATGAGATCCAACTTGAAGTATTTTTTGATATATGTTCTACATTTTCCGAGCTATAGGACAGTGATAGCGAGTTCACTAGTATTACGGTGTCTCCCCCGCCAGTCCAGTAACTCGCACCGTGTAGACAAGCCATAAGGCAGTTAAAAGCGTCCTTTGAAATTCCCGGTAGCTATGATTAATTAATGTCTGTAACGGACGAGTGAAATTAATAATGATTGTCAGTTTCAGTGTTAATTGACACCTTCCTCGATTGTTGGGAAAGAAAGTTTACACTTAATTGTATACTATACAGTCTGCCGTAACTGTGGCTCGGGTACCTTCGTAGTTTTGAAGTATATATTACAAAATGTCGAATAAAGATAAGTGTTAATTTTACATCATAAATTTTTATTTACTTTTCACTAAACACTTCCCCCGAAATAAAGTCCAACGTGTATTAATACTTAATAAAAGCAGTCTATAAGGAAAATCTGAATTTTGTCTACATATCGCCTTTCTTGCTTCTGCCCTCTCCTTGGGGATAAAGGCGTGTTGTGAGTGTGGTGTAACTATGCGCCAAGTTTCGTCGACATTCGTTTAGCTATTTCTGCGTTTTACTAACAACAAACATCCAAGTGTCCAAGTATTTATATTAGTAAGGTTACTGACGCCAACTATCGCGTGCACATTATCTTCATATTTCTTCAAAGCCTAACAACGATCTACCTCCAGTATAAATATACTATGGAGGTAGCTCGCACAGGTAAACAGAGTTCGTCCCGTATCCTTTGTGTTTGTACACAAGTACAACAGCTAAGCACATAGTTGTCAGTTATCTCGCAGTTATGCGACGGGTCTGTCCCGACGTCCCGGCCTGAGCGCGTCACGTGTCAAATCCCGCGGGACCAGGGACTCAGCACTACGTCACAATTTTCCCTTGTCAATGGGATGACTGAGCGACGTTTCGAACTGGTCGGAGGGTAGTGAGAGTTCCGGATTAGCGAGGGATTAGCTCGGAGGCTCGGAGTGAATGAGTGTTTACTGACGACAAAATAACAAATGAAGTCCACGGTTTCTCTAATTAAAGGAAAACATATTTTAAGGAAGCTATCTATGATATCAGTAATGTAATTAATGCTTGCGTTTGTTTTGCACATGTTCTTAAGATACATTTTGGAAAAGTAATAGTTCTATTACTATGAATGTAAGTAAAAGTTTGTTAAGATATTGTGTTATTCCTAAACGACCACACACCAGCCGTGCACTGGTTATATTTGTCATACAACCGGTACTAGATTAACACTATAGGCTACTTTTAACTTGAGAAAAATACATATCACGACTTTTATTCATACAAACGATCTTCAAGCCATCCGCCCGAGCAAAACTAGTAACACATTTTATAATCTTTTTCGTTGACTTATGGACGCGGTATTTTAGAAGTATGTTCATAAACCTGATAACACAACATTATGCATTTCAGATTCATAGCGACAAAATTTAAAATTCCAGCATAAGCATGCCGTCGGCGAAATCGTGAAATAATGTAGTTATCTTTTGGAACTGAATAAAGTTGGTATTTGAAAATGTCCGTGGGGTACTAGTATGGCGCAGGTTCGATTTACGCATAAACAAATTTTTATATAGACCAAATAAGTGATTCTAGTATGGCGTTTTTGGAATCTGAATCTCTTGAAGTAGACAACCAACACTTGCACGTCTGAAATAGGTGTATATTAGTCAGTCAGCCCTACTTGTCTTTGAATTGTCGGAGTTTTTAAAAATAATAAACATCATCATTAAAATTCTAAACTGTGATAGCCATAATTCTTTGTATAAGCAAGTTACTAGCGTCACTGAGGTGAGAGAAGGTCCGAAGCACGCGCTTAGCCGCACACGGGGTAATTAAAGTGAGATTATACCGCGCCCCGGACCACTGCCCAGTACGTATTTACCGCACTAGCTGACGGAGTGAACAAACTTTAGTACTCTTATACGGGGGGCTTTGTGGACTGTGGCCAGAGTAATTAATTTAGTTCTTTTATATACTAGATTTAGCTCGCGGCTACGACCGCGTGAATGTGTTTTTCCGGGATAAAAGCCCTGCTATATATTTTCCGGGAATAAAAGGCAGCCTTTTATCTTTCCCAAGGTTACAAACTATGTCCATAATAAGTTTAATCGAAATTCATACGATAGTTTGAGTGTATCGCGTTCAGGCAAGCAGACGGACACGACGGGGGCTGTGTTTTATAATATTCAAAGATTCTTTACAAAATTTTACTGATAACGAGCAAAGACGAAGTATACGGTACTATTTTGCAAAGAAACATTATATTCCATTTCATAAGAATTTATATTGCAATAAAAACCATTGCAAGATTAAACAATTAACTCCTATCAATAACATTGCAATCGAACAATTCCACAAAACAAAACAACTAACAATAAACTATCAAGTTATCAATCTCTTCGTTATACTGAGTATCCGAGCCAGCGACGCGGTGTTGTTACACTTCCAACTTGCTATAGTTGTAATCAAGATGATACCGAGTCTTGTTTACAGCACCATTAATTAACTAAGTATTGCAAATTTCCGTCAGAGTTGATCAGAGTCTCTTCGTATTTATTTCCAAGGCGAATAATTTCCAAGTATCGGTAGATTCATATTTTTCACAGCAGTGGTTACTATTTGATGTATGACACTCACGACTACTTATTTACAGAATTACTAGTTTGAAACACTCAAACACTTAAAAGGAAAGTCATTTTCGCGAAGTAAAATAACAAAGAGAATTTTCCATTATAAATACAGTTAACGGAAGTCCAACTGGCTAAAGAATGAAGAAGTAAGTTACAAATAATGCTGTCAATGTAGAACGTACAATATGATTACAACATGACAACTCACAATCCATCGGAGCACTAATAAAAGGTTTGTCGTCGTCACTCTAAACCACCAAATGGCTTTTGTTCATTTAGCTATTCATAAAGCTATTTCTTATACAATAATAATGTAAAAGTGAAAACACGCGTGTTCTTTATTTAGTGTCGGACACATGTTGTGGCGGTCGGTGAGACACGTTCATTGTGATGCTTCCGTGAAGTCGCCACACAGCTGTACGCGCAGCACAACTATTGTGTGTTGTCACAAATATTATACACACTACATTATGTTTATGCTGTTATCTCAAAAAGGTTAGACAGAGGCACAATCAGTATATCTGTGTTACACGGAGATTACATCCCTTGTTACAGAGATGAGATAGTTGTTCACCGTATCGAAAACAAATTCTGAATTTGAACAAAATTGCTGTATTTCTTTTCATCCCTTGCCCCACCCAGGCATGGGGCCTAGCATTTTGATACTTGTCCATCTCTGGTGTTTATATAGAACATCGTCTCACATTCGTCCAACCCCCGGCTGTACGGTAGTACCGCGGACAAACAGACCGACACGCAAGCCTTGCTGTAGTTATGTCTCTAAGGAAAAACTTTACGAGCCGTGCGACAACGCGATACAAGTTAAATTATTCGAGTATCTAACTCAGCGAATCGTGTCGCAACTTTGGCGGTACATTGTTTGAGCCTTTGGCTATTGTATTCATTTTCTTGAGTCGTTGAGTACGATGTCTAGTAACATTAACGCTGACGCGCTTTAAACGCGTTGTCGACGCGTCACGTTGTGGATCGAACATAGTGAAATTACATGGCGACTATTTACGAGGACTTAGTAGGATAAGCGTACGAAACACGAGTCGCTTGTTAGTCTCGTGGGAGATGTTAAAGTCAATTATAACTTGTAGGTACCCTAACGTTGGTCGTATTGAGATATCGTAAATCATGGTAGGATTTTGAAAATTGAATTAAAAATATTGATTATTTTGACATTCTAAAATACATAATAATATATGGACTCGCAGCTATGATAGAACATAAACAATGCAAGGTTTTATATAAACCATTTTGATCGAATGCGGTTAAAAATATAACAGATACCCCTCACTAACACATAGTGAAATAAATAAAAGAAAAAACCCATTCAGATAACGAAAAGCATCGATACGAATCCACACTAGTACCAAAAATAATGAATATTGAATAAATGTCCACTATCACGGCGACTCGCCACTTTGCTCTGACTGGGAGAGTGGACAGCGATCGGAATATCTAACACGTAGCTCGTGGCAGTTATCGGATCGTCAGCAACTAAATTTAGTTTAGGGGTAAACTGGCAGCCAGGCGAACGGGATGCAGGCGGGTGGTACGAGGGACAGGAGGAGAGAGAGGACGGGGGCGGCTTGTGACATATTCTAATGTTATGAACGTTCCACTTAGGAGGTCGCTCCGCAATTCATGTAGTTAAAGCAGTTACGATGGTATGTTCGAAATTTGGGTCTCAGACTTAATTTAATTTGTATCGCTGTACACATTATGATTTCAATTTAATTATAGGTATATTAACTTATGTAAAGGTGGGGAAGAACGCATTTTTATATAACGTCTGAATAAGAGCTTATGTCTGACGATTGGGTACAAAGAGATTAGTGACGTCAGGTAAATGTTATTGGATGAGTGTGGAATCCGCTCTGAGTGGCTTTAAACAAAAGTACTCGAGGCCAATTTCCACATGACTGAACCTGATGAAATGATACTGAATCAATGTATTTAGATGTTGTCACGTGTTATATTGAAGCGATGATAGGATCAGTTGTCCCTTCATGCTTCAAATTTGACTTAGGAAATCAAATATACATAGGTGGTTAAATTCTCGTAAAAATAAACACAAATATTTTATATATTTGGGACGAGAATCGAACATTTAATACCCAACATAAATAAATTCATCGACTTACCTTCATACTTATATAATACAGGGCTTATATTATTATTATATACGTGTTATATTTATCCACAATGGCCACTACCAAATATAAGTATAGGTACTTACTGCATCAAAGTCTCCATGATATTTATAAAATTAATTTTGTATTTATACAAAGCATACACGAGTTTTTTAATCTCGTATATTGTGCCATTACAACCCTAAAACCCGCATCGAGTACATTAATGAACTGGGTCTGAACTACGTCTGGTCCATTGCCGCCGCGGCGCGCCACAGATTTGTAAATTAACAACTAAAGTTCGTTGATCGGTACAAATATTTAGGAACTAAGTTGTTCAGTTCACATCTACGTCCGAACAATGCGCTGAAACTTTGTGTCAATACACTCGTACGTCCGACAATGTCGACAATAGTGAGAACAGTTCTGTATTCCCCGGTAGAAACATGACAAAATAGAATTCCACGGAACTTAACTCAATCAGCACGAGCAGACAGCGAGCCCGGCGCGAACATCGGTCCGATCCGGCGCCGAGCGGCGGCGAGGACATGTGTGATGCGACTAATTGAACGATTTCACATTGTGTTCGGCGCAGCGTTCGCCAGCTGGTCACCGATTTACCATTGAATGCAAACGAGGATTGTCACAGGTCAAAAGTTTTTAAGGGCGGTATTAGTAAACCAATCTCTCCTTTGAGTATGATCATAAGTATACATTTAAGGCATGGAACTATTTAAAATTCGAAACTTGAGTTATCGTTTAAGCGTCACAGGCGCGTTTAAGGAAAAACGGTTGTTAAAATTCGTCACATACTGTGTCATAAGATATGATTTGAGATGTTATGTGTTTATTACACGGCCTCGGTGGCGTAGTTCTATTACGGTACGACTGCAGTGCTGACCTCTCTGGTTCGATCCCTGGGTTGGGCAAGTGATATTCGGTTTTTCTACTAAGTATCAGTCCGGAGTTTGAAATATGTGCTCGTTATGGCTAAAGGCTGACCTATCACATTCTGCAGCAGAATACGTACGGCAAAAAGTGAGTGCAAAAGTTGCGCCTGCGGGGATAAAAGGTGTGTGTGTATGTTTTCTCAATAGCGACTATTTTAAAAAGTTGCCTTTACCGTAACAGCGCATCAGCTGATAATCCACTTCAGAGCGACTTCAAGTTGCATCTATTATTCCGACTTACCTATATCAGGAATAATTTCTTTTAATATAAGTTTATTTTATTTGTTTTCGACCTTTCCGCCACTAAAGGTGTCGGGACGACAGACAACATTCAACATGTGGTTGCGAACAGAAAAATATCTTAGCATTATGTTGCGACATCACTCAATAGTCTTATATCACTTTGTAATAGCCTTAACCGCTTAGGCACGAGATAAATTGATTGCGAAGAAACTGGTTGGAGGTCCGAACCCCTACTCATGGATAAAAACATAAATGTATTTAAAAATATTTCCTTTTGGGTGTGGCCAATGGCCGTAGTCGACCCTTATGGGACATGACTATCAATATTACCGTCAGGCAAGATTCAGTGTACCTACTGTTGGTTGTTTTGCTAAGTTTAAACATTGAATATTTATAATCAAATAAACGCAAAATACAGAAAATGTAATTGTGATAAAAAGTCGTCACAAAAGTAAGTAAATAATTGTTTTATTCGTCGGCCGCGCTCACAGAGGCGCGCGGCGCCGGGAGCGGTCGCCGCCAAGAAAAATTGGCACAAATTGTCAGTCGCTGTCATCGCCTGGTACTGTAATTTTCGCCGTCATTCATTTGCATATTTAATTTTTAAAATCCTTACAAATTAGGGATTTTTAAACGTCGCTAGGAAGCGTGCTTGAGTGATATTTAAATTACGTTGGATATAAACGGGTACGTTTTGTGTAAACGCGTGGCTCCCGTGAGATGTATGGCTGTACCCGCAGCATTAACCAGTTTGGGGTGGAACCATATACTAATATATTTATAGGGAACCCTTATCTCACAGCACCAAACCATGTATGAAACATTATTACAGATCAGTGCGTCCACAGTCACAACTTATTGCGAACCTGCGCCACGGTAGAATAGGAATATAATATTATTAGATGCTTATTTTGCACCGACACTATCCTGCCGCGCATGGAGCACTACTACGCCACCGAGAGGTCATAATTATGGCTAGTGTAGAAAATTCTATGGAGAAATTTATTAAATACTATAGGGGACATCATATTATCTTTAATATATTTTCTCGAAACCTATTACGCATTTCGTCTATAATTAATTAAATATTTATCTCGACATTATGCAAAATATAAACCCTAGATCAAATCATAAATTTAAAACGCGAAAAAAATGTGTATGTAAATTGGGTAATACTAGTTTCAATATAATTAATTAAACCGTAGTATTGCGGGATACGCCCGCCCACACATGACACACGCGGCACTCCGAGCGCGGAGGTGGATTCAGTGCAACCAAGTTAGTTAATAATTATCCCGCCTCGACTCCGGTTACTCGCTCCCATTCACTCGAACCCGTCTTAGATTCGCATTCATTAGATAATTAACTCGCAACACGAGTAACTTTACAATGTAGGTGTCATGTTCACTAATTTGTAACTTACAGGAGTCATAGCGATGTTGTGCAACTTTGTATTTGATCAGCGTCGCGTGTTTTGCACCAAACGCTTAAACATAGAATCCAGCAGCTCCATAAAATGCGCAGAGAAGCATAATAAAATATAAAAATGCCGATAAACGCGGTGGAGTTGTTCTCGGACCTATCATTAGAGATTTGTAATAAGTTTACCATAGCTATCGTGCATTACAAGGTGAACTCATCATAAAATCTAAGACAATCATGCTGTGCTTTCTTTTATTTCTTTCCGCTTAATATGATCCCAGCCTTGTATCACAGACAGTCTTCTTGCATTATCGCTTACGCTTAGCCTGGTCACAAATATAATAATAATTTTAAATATAATATTATGTAGGTATTGAGACTATCAGGTCTCATTACCCCTAATATAACCAACATATTCAAGTCGTTCTTGTATTAAAACTAGGCTTTTTGTCACATTACAATTGAAATTGTATTAACACAGAAGGTCATACGATCTGATGATGAATTGTAGTGACGGTATTAATGAAAATACGGAACAGAATGCACCAGACGGCGATGACATTTAAAGCCATCAATAACCTACGCTACGTATTGACATACTGTCATGGAAAACTGCATTGCTAATTGACGAAAATTAGTCTGCACTTATATAAAAAAAACTAAAGAGACTGTACGTTAGTTTGTTTGAATGCGTTAAGCACTAGGACTACTGCTTTGAATCAGAATCGATAACACTAACAAAAAGGTACCTACACTATCATGCACAGTTTTAAGATATTTAATAACACGTGAATACAGTTTTACACGAGCCCAGTTGCAAGCAAAAGCCAGTATATATTTCGTGTCTGTTAATTTGTTCACACGTCACGTACAAACGGCTGAACGGATGTCGGCGCAGATTTCACTATTAGGTTAACAAACCCCGAGTAAACATACTATAAAAACTAGAGATATTATGACATGGGTAAATAACTATGAATATGATACCAAAATACGATCTCAGTTTGTTTTAAAATAAGTCCTGACTCAGGGGCTTAAACAGAATGCGTTCTTACAATCGTTAACGCTAAAAAAACAACAAAGTTTATGGAAATGACCAAATTTTGCGTTAACTTACGTGGTTAAAGCGAATCAATAGGTACAAAACTGCACTGAGATAAAAAATCTATTTTATTGTTTGCCACTTGTCTGAGGCATTAATATATTCGATATTCGTATTAAACTAGATTTGAATCAAACTCGATGTGACAGCGCGGCGAGAGATCACGGCCTCTTGGTAATTTATATGGCAATCATCAAAAAGAAGTCTGTGGCGGCTGTGCGAGTTACATCAGACATAATCTTTATTGTTTTGTCAATCCCATAACATTTCTTTGCAAAGGTACACTCAAGTCTGTCGACTGTAGATTATATTACATCGTGGAGTGTAGTACATTGTAGTAAAAATAAAAGTTTTGAAATATATATAGATAATATTATAGATTAATAAAAGGATTATATTAGCTTTAGAGAAATGTATTGCTGACTTAAATTATAATTTATGTACAATTAAAAAATACTTTATTTACAATTGCTGTTTGGCTTCTCTACTAATAATAGAAAGAAAGTATTAAAGCATTGTATATTTTACTTTTAGTACATTAAGGTAATTCTTTGATAACCTCTGTATGTTAGAACTTCAAAACGATCTGTTAAGTTATAATAAATGCCCTAACGTTTGCAAATTTGTAAAGGTGGGCGTAATTCTTCAGCCACATTTCCTATTATCCGTGACTTTCATAAAATAGCGCAATTTGAGGCCGTTCTTTTAGTAAAATCGAGTCAAACCTTACCATGCCAATAAAAATAATGGCAAAATAAATATTGTACTTCAATGCCTAAAAATGTTCTTCATGCTTATGCAGCAATGATTGTGCGAGAGAATGTTGTGTAACAATATCGCAGATCGTCATGAAACTGTTGTAGTATTGAACGTAAGGCGCGGAACATATGTGCTAAGTGAGAATAAATCATAAAAGGTGAACGCAAGCTTGAATAGCTCAAAAATAAATTAATATCTATGTAAATAGTACCCAAACTACGTGCTATTAAGTCAAACAGAACATTTAAAATGTCCATGAGAATATTAACACACAGAATAACTCGTGACAAAACAGTCATTCAGTGGAAAAATGTGACAACATTTCTATTTATTATTTAGCATGAACGGGAGAGTGCCACCGTCAACCATTTGAAAACTGTCATAAAATAACAGCCTCTTATTGCATCTTGTATGGCGAGTGAGAATTATTGGAGTCCAAAAAATAATATCTTTTTCCCTCTAATTTAGCTGTATTCAACCTTTTTTTATACGCTCTACAAAGACGTTATGCCACGAACCACAAAGTAAATTCACTGACCTACTTTGTACTTAGGTGAATTAAAACATTCAAATATATTATTTCAATTTATTTAAATAAGTGTTTTCACAATTAACTGAACGATTTAATTTAAATTTTTATACTGTTATATAATTCAAGTGCTCTTGGGTAAGTTTCTATAATTTTAGTAATTTTTTTTAAGTCTGGTGATCCACTTGCAATGTCGAGCCGCATGGGAAAATCCGGCGGTCTACAAGTCACGTGTAGTTGCTTTTATCCATATTTCGTCCCATTAGGTGTTTCTGTGCGATGAAGATCACTCAAAATTAGATGACCTGTCTCCTCGTTGTCCAATCCATGCTCAAAATAAAGTTTTACAGTCGATTGATGTTAAAATGGCTAGATGGTCGACGCGAGAATCTGTTTAGAAATACCACTCCATTGGCTACATCAGTCAGTTTCATAACGCGATATATTAACGTCCGTATACGGTCCTGGCAAAGGTAGAAAGAATTCTCCAAGGTTTCCTTTAATTAAATTCGTTTGTGACCAAATATTTGGCGTGCAGTCGGGCCGCGGCTGCCCTTTGATCGCTCCACTCACAATTCATTTTACGTGTCTCAGAGGGCAGTCGTTGTTAACAAAATGTATAGATGAATAGTCGTCAGAGAAAAATATAAAGATTTTATTATGTTTTGATTGTTATTGCAGTGTGTTAGGAAAAACCACCACGTAGATTTGGGGAATAAACGAAAACAATATATGATATAAAATTGTGTAAGTGTTTACTTCCATAGCCTGGAGAGGGGAGTGCGGACAGACTTCTGAGACTAAAGTCGATTTTTGTTCTAATACTGATTTTAAAGATACCAACATTAGCAATAATACCTGCGACAAAGGTTAGCAAAATATTATGTAAGAACATTAATCGATTTACTTGACTGTAAGCGTATGTCAGGAACTTAATCAGTAAGGGTCAAGAACGTCGAAGGTTGTAGTTACAGTCCTAGTGCACAGGAAATTTAAATTTCCCGGAAGTTCAGCCTGTAAGCTGAAAGCTCTCTATGAAATTATCTTTTAACTCAAGACAATGTAACGGAAGTCAGGTCTAACTACTGTAAACCACTTATGACATTGTTGCATAGTAAGAGCATCCTACTTGCATTGCATTACCCGAGTTACTGGCATGCAAGTCGGTCAGTATGTCTAGTGAACAAAATGAACAAACCCAACAGCAGTGGCGAAGGAAATTTTCTGAAACAGAACCCGATATAACATAATATAGGTACTAATATGCATAAATGGGGCCTGCAAATTGTTACAATGATATTTAGATTCCACATAAATTTCGAAAGGTAAGCCGACATGAATCATCTTATATGGACTCTTTGCCGCTGCGCAACAGCGACATAAATAGTTTTGACGCCGCTAACTACAAATATGTTGTCGTAGGCACTAGTGACTACAAGAAACATTTTAAACGTTCAACAATCTCGTTGTCCACGAAAAACCATTTCTTGAAATATTTGAGCTAACGCATTTATAGTGCAATCAAAGGTGGCTATTTTGATACCGCGATGCGAACGACTAATACGCTAGTGATCTATGACAGTTGCCTATCTCGGGTGAGCAGCTCGCTGTGCACCACTGTTGGCCGGTGAAGTCACCTGCAATTTGATTACACATCCCGGTCGGGCAAAGTTGAGCGATACTATAGCACTCATGCATCGCACACCTCAAAGGGAATGCAAAATTTAATTATTTGCTTTGATTTTATCCGTTGTGATACCGCTGCGGGATATTTTACAAAGTTACTTTTGCAGTAGTTGCATTAGATGTAGTGTCCATTAGACGGAACACGATACAGCTTGCACATTTGGGCTTCACGAATATGGAGAAACTGGTTGTAAAATACAGTAAAAGAATTATCCACATACGAGTCATGCATTTGATCCATATAAAATCCAGGTAATTTAGAAGCTCTTTTGCAGACTGTTTAATAAAGAAACATACCTAGTTTCTGACATTTGCCAGTTAGGAGATCAAAAAAACCCATCGCAGTCAGTGAGTGCAGTAAAAACAAGTTTTCAGCAGTATTTTATTTGGAATCCTTAAAAATAAATCCCTCTAAAAATTTAGCTAAGTTTAGCGCATTTCAACAAGGCCGCGCGGCGCGGCGTGTTTGGTGAGCGCCCGCATGCGAGCTCGGTTTGCAGAGGGCTCGGCTCGGACAAGACAAAAAACTAACAGCGCTGCCGTGTCCCGCAGTACAGGAATACATTTCACGGATGTTAAACACTGCACTACCAGTCGACCAACGTAATCAGACAACTCATTTGTCTAGTTAAAAAGGACGTTGGCTGCAGAAGGGAAAATGGAGCAATTCCAGTTTGTGCAATTAAAACTTAGGCCTTTATGTACTCATAAACACATATCAATTCGGGATCAGTTATGACGCAATAAAGCACCGAATTACATTTGATAAATGAGTTATTAATTCTTCTATTCTAAGTTTCTATAGTTTTATACTTTTTATGAAATACGGCTACTTCACCGGCCATACCAACGAACTCAACGGCAGCATCTGCTTCTATTTTTCAAAACACAATAACGTCCAATCGAATCCCCTATTCATGCAGCAGAGAAAACAGTGTCCAGTGAAACTCCACCATTTATAAATGTTAATTATTCCGCGCGGTCATACAAACTGGAAGACGCGCTAGACTGTACGTATAATCACGTCCAGCTTAGACTAAATTGGGAGCATGTAAATTGGCATTAGACATGCCTCGGCAGCTCGTTCATTATTCATACTGACCTTTGACATTAAACAGCTCTTACACAAAAACTGAGAGTGTCTACGAAAATATTGTGTACAAAATTGATTCAGTAGGTGTCGGCTCGCTAATACGAGAGTGCGTTTGCGTAGGTATGTCTCAAGGTAATAGGCGGCGTCATGCGGAATATATTCTGTAATTCAAAGTTCTCCATAAAATTTGATGCAAAACACAAACGTCCATGTTGTTTCCTTGTGATTGTTCAAGAGGTTAACATGTGAGTCATGCGTCTCTGGCCCCATCACAATCGCCACAATTAAACGACACGGACTTTTGTATCGTATTTTTTATACAACATTCTAGGGATGAACAGTTTTACTGTAGGAAAATCGTAGTCCTACTATCAGATGAGTTATTTGTTTGCATTGGTATTAAGTCAATATATAATTAAACAAAATAATTTACTAAATACAAAATAGCATCCCGCAAAACAATTATTTTCAATGCGAATAGAGACTTGTGACAGAGTTTCACTTCAGGCTGTTATTTTAAGGGGTTCTAAACCGTTTAAGAGTTCGTAAGACGCAATCATTTTCAAAAATAATTCGGATAAGGGTCACTTGTTGATATAAACACACGCGTCGCATTTATATTACGAACCCATATTTCTTATATTAAACATCAAAATAGTTACCACCGGGGTTGTGTTGCCTTTGATCGGAGCTTCCGCACGTTTTTTAAGTAGTCGTGTTTAATGAAGTTACGTACAGTTGAATGGTTTTTTGTGGGCGCATTGTCTAGGGTCGCCCTGCCCGTGTCAAGTGCACGGACCACTCTGAGCAGGGACGGGCGATGGAATAAATAGGACATGATAAGCCTTTGTGTACAAATAAAATTATGCACGGGTTAAAGCATGTTTGCTTATCATATACCGACATGTTTAAGTAAGTTTATATACAACTACATTATACGATGGGCGAGTTACTGACCCGATAGCGCACGCTTCAGACAGTAACTATCCGCCAATAACAATTGAACGATGTCAATCGTCTTTCCGATCCATCGCTACAATAGACTATAGAATAATGTTATTCAACATTCTTACAAATGACTTATTTTGATTGGTCTGTTTCCGGGATCAGATCGATGATCAAGATCGGCATCGTTTATTGAAAACGGTGGATAAACTAGACGTTCTAACGGTCTATATTGTAATCCACTGCATTCCTTAACCTTGACAAGTCCAACAATTCTGTCTATTTTCTGGCTACAACGATCTTCTAACCGGATAAATATACTACTTACACTGCTGGTGGAAGATTAATAGGATATTACAACATAAAGGAGGAGGGACTCGTGTGCAAGCTCGAGATTAACCACGAACGATTGTAATTTGAAAGTATTAAGTGTAAATCCACGGTGAGGATGCGAAAAACTAGATTTGTAGTGAAATATTATGTTTAATTAATAATAATATAACCCTTGCAAGGTAGACCATGCCAAGGCGGAACTCATGCTCGTACTTAGTAGCACTGCAGTGGATTTCTAAAATGTTGAAATTAACAATTAGAGCCGACATAATTATGTTGACTAGCAAGGAATAATCATGGCTCGTTGACGACATGCTACCTTGATCCCACTTCGCTTAGCATCAGGTGCAGTGTGGCCACTATACCATGCTCGTAATTGTGTCATAATATTTTCAATTATTAGTTAGGATCACAAAAAACCCTAGATGTCCTCGACACAGCTTTAAATCCCCAACCTCACGTCAATTATTATTATATAAAGTCGTATAGCAGAAAGGCCAAAACTGGAAAGATTCGCGAGCGGAGCGCCGACCGGCCCGCAAATTGATCTTAAAACTTGGAAAAATTTTAAAACGTTGTGAAATGACGTCGATTTTGGCACTCGCAGATAAATATCCTCAAGTTAAAATATAATAGAAACGGAGAAAGGGACGCGATAACCTTTGAGTTTGTTTAAAGGGTTGGAGGCCGGAGTTATGATTCAATAAGAACGCCGTCAGAGATAACAGTGATGTACCATTTGAGGGTAGTCGATGTCGCTGCATGGCATTATGTAAACAATATAAAAAAAATATAAATAAAGAGCAACACCAGAGTTTCTTGCCCGTTCTTCTCTGGTGAAAACTGCTTTCCGAACTGGTGGTAGAGTTAATATTGACGGAATCTAAATAATGTATAACATTTTACAGATTCAAATAAATCATTTCATTTCATTATTCTGTACGTTGGCAGAAATATTTGTGTTGTAGTATACGTTAGGTACAAGTTCGCACAGCGCCCCGGTGAGAGTATTTGGAACTAAATTACAGCAGCTAGAAAATTGCGCGCGTGTAAACTTCGAATATTAAATCGTGTAGCCATAGAACAGTGTGTCAAAATATATAGGAATTCGCAACTGTCGAATCACAAGGAAGTCAATATTATTGTGATTTCATCAATATTTTACAGCTTGGGTACTACATTTTGATATTTGACATGAGTTGTTAATAAGCTAACCACGCTGTGGGCGGAATGTCTGAAAATTATGTAGTTTATTTTCCCGGTGCTCCTTTTTAGTAAAAACATTTTAGATGAAAACAAAGCGGATTATTTATATAAATAGAGCCTCATTAGAGACCCGGGTTTATAATATAAGTATTTTAGAAAACAACGTAAAAATGCGTAATCCGCTTGCGAGCGCTACACGCGACTTATGACATGAAACACCGAAACCGAAGTATAGCGTTATTTATTGTAATTTAATGAAATGCTAAATCAATATAATTAACTTCTAATCAATTAAAAGGAGGATAAGTAAACAGCCTGTTTAATGAACAAATTCAATGATTAACCTAATGGCGTTCAATCTGCTTATGCGAGTCAGGCGTTCACCGTAGGCTCGGAATGGTACCACTTTTAGCTTTGGTTACGATATCCCGCAAAATAACGTACGTTCTGTGACATCTATGATATTTCATTGCTATTCATAAGGTTAAAAATAAGTACACTTTAAAACTCACACGACAATCTGAGAAAGAACAAAGAACAAAGACAAGCTGAGAAAAGCGGAAACCTAAAACATGGCTATAAAGTAAAAATAACCTAACACAAAGAATGATCGAAGAGCAAACACAATGTAGCGACCCTTGAATGGTGTCGTCGAGTGCCGAACGTCGAGTCGCTCCTGACTCGCAGGAGGTGAGGCCCTTTGAACGTAATTAAACCCATCGAGCCATTAGTGGAGGTGGCAGACAAGTGGATCAAAGGCCGCGAGCACCACTCGCCGCCGGCCCCGGCGAGGACGCGTCTCCACGGGACGGGAACATGCTGAGGGCAGAAGCGGGGACTTATTCTTACAGCTCACCGACACTCTTTCTTTCCTTTCCATCAACATGCATTTTAAATAAGTAATTATCTTCTGCGCTGAGACACTAACCGCCTAGTGCAGACTTTATGACGTAGATTTTATGAAACGTGTGCACTACAATGCAGTGCTGGGTAATTCGAAGCTCTGCTGTCGATGTTTATCATCAGCCGAACGAACTGTTCTTCAAGACATAAGAATGTAAAATTACCCTGTATATTTCCTTCCTCATTCCGCTACATTGGAAACGCACCCTCATCGAAGGGTGTGAAACACTCAGGCACTTACAAAAGTGCTCGCCGGCTGCTTCTCGGGAGCTGATTAGCTATCGAGGGCAAGAATATAATTTGATTAATTCAATTAATCGACGAATCGGCGTCATTGAAGATGAGATGCCGAAGTGGCCTCGAAACCAGTAATTGTTCTTTGAGATGTTTAGTTATCTTGAGATAACTGTACTTCAGTAAGTTATTAGGTCCGATTGATAAAATCCCGTCATTTTGGCTCGTTCTAAGAAATAGCATTGAGGTGACATCCGGTATATTATATTTTTTTAAGGGCATGTTTCATTACTTCTGAATAAATGCTTCTCGTCACATAAATATAACTGCCAACTCAATACAAGCCACCATATAATCTATGACCTCAACGAATGGTAATAAAATAAGTATCAGCTGTTTAATACAATTTACTTGAAACCTGTGAAACAGATCCTCAGTCGGTATACTATCTGAGAATTACCTGACACATCATCTTTCTTCGTGATTTTCATCTCGTGGAATTAGCTTCTACTCATAACTGCAAATGACCGTGTAAAATGTCCTCTGTACATATTAGATTTGAATTGAATAATTGCATCACAACCAAACCAACCTTAAAGAAACTGCGTACGGATATTCTATTTTTAAATATTTATATTCAAATGGATACCTGAAACAAAGCGTAACAATTGTGTTTCATTGTTCATATCTGCCACAATTATTCAATAACCCAATACTAATAGACATAGAATTTTTATATCTAATGTGGAAAACGTAAGTGCATATTTTAGTATATTCTTTCCCATTGTGTATATTTCAGTAGCAAAATGTGTTCTACGCTATTATATAAACAATTACCAGTTTTGAGTTTATTTTTGGAAAACGTTAGTGGCAAATTATACTGCGTTCTATATAAATACCTGTCTGGAAGAAATAAAGAATATACTAAAGCATTTATCAACAGATCGGGGCAAACTATACCGGAAGGGGTTCCCGTAGAAATGGCGCCAAATTTTAAGACCTGTATAAGCAGGTGATGTAAATAGGCCATGTTCAATCTAGAAATTAATGTAAGTGACAAACTTCACAAGTTTTCACTAGGGAATCTAGAAAAATATTTAATAGTTTAGTGTCATAACAATAACAATTAGTTATTGTGTAAATAAAGGCACATCTAATAAGGAACAGTATTTTGACAATGCATATTTTTTGCATATTTTAACTTGTTTTAGTGCATATTCGCATGTTTAATTTGTAATTTTGATAGTGCATATAATCGCATGACGTCTAGTAATAGATAAAGAGTAACATCTCACGCAAGTCTAAGGCACGTCACCAGGCGGATAGATTTGCACCACTACAGATGGCCCGCAGGCGATCTCACTAGTTGTCAGTTTGAGCGGTGGGGTTCATCGGGCGCCACCTAATCTGTAGCTTAGCGCTCTCTGAATATCCGACACCAGCTAGAGAGAATTCAAAGTGTCACTGAAGGCAAACGAGCTTGGCACAGAACACCAAACAGGGAGGGATGTTAGCCAAGATAAAGCTACAAGAAAATCTTATTAGAGTATGTATCGTTTTATAGATGTAAGCATTTGCATTCAAAAATACAGCCAGCAATAAACAGTCTCGAACTTGTACTTTAAAATAAGTTTATAAATTAATAAGAAAGGAGCAAATAAATTCTCAACAGCATAATGTCAGTAATGTTAACATGAAAAATGTTGCAATCAACCAACAGCTTAATAAACCTTTCTACGATTTTATTTCATGTTTCTACATCTCTTAAACGATCGTTATGAGACAAAGGAAATTGCAAGTACAATATTTATGAATTGTGCATTCAACTATTTGTATTATATTTTAAAGAAATGCCCGGAGTTTATTTTCTTTTATTTGATTTGCCGTAATATAAAAAAACTAGAATAGGATAGACGGTGCAAGCTTGAAATAATGTCCTTACTTTAAATATAAATTATAATTCTAGGAGCACAACAAAATACGATAAAATCTCAGAGATATTTTTTCATATTTAATTTGTATCATTAATTTTAAATGCATTACTTTCAGCATGCCATTATACTTAGTTGCTATACTATTCTTATTATAGTTTTCAGTGTCCTTAAATCATGACGTCTGTAATTGTGTATAAGCTTACAGTGGCGAAGCGTCCATACAAGTCGATTCCTACCGGGTTACCTTTTGTAAATTAATTTAAAATAATAAATGAAAAACATAACTATATAACCAGTTATATAGTTATGTTATGACTTGTCTGAATATACTATTATTATTCCAGAATAATAATAGTATATTCAGACAAGTCATCCTATACCTACTTATTTCATTAAATCAATACTTCAACGATTACGGTACATAGTTCATATTATTATCAATTCGTTAAATCGTAACTCGCGCGCAGTGCCCGCGCCTTATAGTGTTCGAAGTGAACCCGGCCGCGCATAGCTTCCCTCGCGGTATTGTTGTCTCTTTCTCACGCAGCGCGGTGTCTTTGTCTAATCTTTTGGAAGTGACGTAAAAATACATGTGTGCGTGCGTGTATGTGTACTTCAGGGTAACCCGAGAATTTGCGGCTTAATGTTGGGCCATTGGCGCGAAATTTTTTAATAATTTAGAATGTATAATTAGTGTGTGTGTATAGTGTGGGTTATTAATTTTTGTTGGGCTATTTTAGATAAGTACCTATGTTCAAAATATGTGATTATTTGTTAAATTTAGAGTTTAGTCATAATGATTATGTTAGAAGGAAATTATAATGTATTATGATATTTTACTAATTTTAATTTATTGTGAACAACGTATTACATGATAATTGTATAAAAAAATATTTCCTAGGGTTACCTTTTGAAAATTTTCACCCTTCGCCACTGTAAGCTTACAATTGGCTAATGAAAACAGTGCCCTCAAACGGAATTCTGTGGAATTTTGTGGCGGGGATTCGCAGTCGAAATATGTAAGTAACGTGAACTACTTGCGGGCTAGTCGTGTACGCTCGCGTTATTGTGTTAAGACAATGGTTTAGTTGTAGGAGCAGCACGCTTACGGTTGAGGTCTTCAGTTTGGTGATCGGGCCGTAAAATAAATAAATTACAAAAAGCCTTTGTACCCTCTTATAGCTCATTACAAGTGGAGTGGAGGAGAGTACAAAAAAAAAGATTTATAATATGTGTTACAAATGTATTCAATTCGACGATTACGATTCAACCCACTCAACCACTACTCGTTAATTATTTTAAGACAATCACCGACTGTTATTTTAAACGGACCTAACATGGTTGAACTTCTTCATCGCTTCCAGAAGCTAGGCAGAAGTATTTGTTTGGGCCGGTGGTTCAGCCATCAAGCGAGGTATTTATCGCCGGACCTTGACACGCTCGCGGCCGCCCGCTATATTTACGAGCCGACATGCGAGGACGCGCCGGACTGGCTCGGAGGTGGCTCCGAATTAACCCGTCTAAGTCTGGAGCCGACATCTCACAATACTGCGCATAATTTATTAATATGGATCGCATATTTATTAGAGAATGAAGATGTTAAATAACTTTATTAAATGAATTTATAATTAATTGTCATCTGCGTAATAGTCCAGCACTTATTTATTCAGTAATGCCAAAGTAAAGTATATTAAGTCACAGTTCATTATTGTAATAACAATAACAGTAGGATTTATATTAAGTTTAAAAGCACAAAGTGTTGAACTGACGTATATATAAAGGTAATGTAGTGGGTTGCGGCAGTCGCGCGCAAACCGCCTAATTCAATATTTAATCAATAAATGTATCAATCTCTGGTCGCATTACATTAATTACGTAGCAGTATCTATACAGAGTTTGTAATCCTAAATAGAACGCGTGGTTACTTTCCATGATTGCTCGTGCAGCTCATAACCAGACGAGCAATTAGCTTGTTTCGTCACCAGCAGCGGCCTAAAGGATGGTCGAGATGGTCAACGGAAGGGTCCTCGCGCGGAGACGTAGCTGCCTACGCGTTGCTTATTTTATTGCTTTAAATGACTAGACGAGCTTGCCGTTCGCCTGATGGTAAGTAGTACGACCGCCCATAAACAGTAGAAACACCAACCAACACATTGAATTATGAAGTATTGTTTGGTGTTCCAGTACGCTCGGCATCCTAAGACAAGAGATGTTGAATTTTATTTACACAGGCTACTAGGTCCTGCAAACCGGAACAGAACAGTGACTACACACTGCTGCTTGGCGGCAGAAATAGACATTACGATGGTACCTACCCAGGCGGACTCTCACATATGAAAGACTTACTACCAGTATAGTAGCTAGCCCGCCGGAGCCTCGCACCAGCTAAGGCTCTCACTGCTCGTCAGTTAGTCATCATGGCATTCAGTAGGATTATTTAATAAAACCAAATCCGCTTATGCGAAGATCGGCACAGACATTTCAAAATGGTTTCCTGAAAAAGTTATCTACTATAGATGTTACCACGTAAATTGGTAAATTAGACGGTCTTTTCTTGCAGGGGAATTTGTGCCTTCCAGCATCGCTAGACTATCTGTACGACAAAACAAATTCAAAACATCTTCACACGATATTACTTTAGACAAAGTATGAACTTATATAGCTTCGCTGATGAACTTGGTGTAACCGCGGTAATAAAATAGTTGCTCTAATGTTAGTCTGTCGAGTTATCTTTTACGAGATCACACTAAGCAAATTAACTACACCATATTCATATAGATACCCAAGTGCAAGTTTTTATCAGTTGGCGGCCTTCTCTGAGACTGTCTGAGAGGGTATCATCGGCTTGTACCTGTATTACTATAAAAAAAGATCACTGTTTGCCGCGGAGGCGTTGGAAAGTAAATATTTATTATACTTCGTTTAACCGTTTGTTTACTATTGGTAGCTCCATCATCAATAAGTGATGTGCTAATGCCTTAACGATTCGAAGTTTTATAATAACCCATACAATTTATGAAGCAGTTTTGAGCGTTTTAACACATTCATAAATTTTTTAATTGTTTTATAAACACACTAGTCCATTGAAATGTTACATTTTTTAGGCCTTACCTTGCGTTTTTTAGAGGACGCAATTTTATTTTTTTGAAGTGTAGGGGGGGTCAGTCTAAAGCTAAAACCAAGTTTGTGGGGTCGCCACCCTTGTCCCACGGCCGCCATCTTGAAAATAGGGGTTGAAATGGTTTTTACGATGTATCTCTTAAACTATTTATCTGACAAAAAAATGTATAAACATTTTTTGTTGCAAATTAAATTCTCTACAACTTTGGTCTAGTAACTTTTGTCGTGGAACTATAAATAAAAAAAAAATAAGCGAAAATGTTAAGAAATTCAATGTTAAGCAATGTCCATTGCAACGTCATCAGAACGTGTGTTTATAAGGTTCATAATACTTTTTTTTGTACTCTCATTTATACCCAAATACCCAAGGGACCATTAGGGAACAAAAGAACATCTGCCTGCTATTATTATTATTATTTCTAACCTCTCTTATTGTAAGAATAGCTGATAATATTGTGTTGAAGTTGTCGTTCAACTTATATCTTTTAGTTGTGCTACATATTTCTGTACGTGCGGATGTATTTTATTCTGTTTTTAATTGTGAAGACGATATCGAATGATTTTAGACACGATTTTAACTTTAGTGAAAACTACTTTTTTTTATTAGCATTTTGACTTTTAAAAGTCAATATGCTAATAAATAACTTACTTACGACAACAACAACACAATATTATCAGCTATTCTTACAATAAGAGAGGTTAGAAATAATAATAATAATAGCAGGCAGATGTTCTTTTGTTCCCGAATGGTCCCTTGGGTATTTGGGTATTAATGAGAGTACAAAAAAAAGTATTTTGAACCTTATAAACACACGTTCTGATGACGTTGCAATGGATATTGCTTAACATTGAATTTCTTAACATTTTCGCTTATAACTTTTTTATTTATAGTTCTACGACAAAAGTTACTAGACCAAAGTTGTAGAGAATTTAATTTGCAACAAAAATGTTTATACATTTTTTTTGTCAGATAAATAGTTTAAGAGATACATCGTAAAAACCATTTCAATCCCTATTTTCAAGATGGCGGCCGTGGGACAAGGGTGGCGACCCCACAAACTTGGTTTTAGCTTTAGACTGACCCCCCCTACACTTCAAAAAAATAAAATTGCGTCCTCTAAAAAACGCAACCCCAAATGTAACTTTTCAATGGACTACACCTTATCCAGGCATTTAAATGGCTATATTTTACTTATTAAAATAAACAATTTCTCTAAAGCACTATAGTAATCATGTTTATATATTATTTGGAACAATCATAATATATTTATGAATACAAAATGAAAATCATAATATATTTCTTTACTGTATTTATTTATGTTTAACAAATAAATGATTATATTTATGATTTAATTTACAATGCGAAATATTTGTTTCAAGAAAAAAGCAACGAAGTAAGTATTCGTTACACAATGTATCGGCTCAATACATATTTTATCGATGGATGAATATCGGCGCTAAAATAAGTCGCCCCACTATTAAAAAGAAAAAAGAACTATTTATGAAGAATTTATATTTTCATCTAGGATTGTTTGCCAATAATTAAGAGACTTCATAGGCGCGCTAATGTTGAAAAAAAAATAATAAACGTTTGTACGAAGTACAATTAAGCATATCGTATGACAGCCCACACAGTATTACAATTTAGGAAAAATCACAAGGTGGCAAATTGAACAATAAATTCCTAGTGTAATTAGCACCGTGAATGTTGCTAAGCAGTCACATGTTTAGCAACACAGCGCGCGTCACGTCGGCGCGTCACAGCGCGGCGCAGCGGGCGCTGATCGGTAGTTTCATTACGTTTTCATTGGTATTAATGGCGCAGTTCTCGAATCCACGAGCATTTGTCATTGTCGCGGCTCCGATCAATATCGCCTAACTTCGGCATTTATTTATGTCATTATTTTTTCCGGGGGCGAGAATGTGCGCTGATGGTAAAGTGCGGATGGAAAGATACTGCATTGTTTGACGGTCGTAAGAATAATGCCGGTGCGAGTTATTTTCCATTGCCAAGCAGTTGTAAAATCGAGCCAGCAATATTTTATAAGTTCAATAGAAATTAATATGTACATTCACCCACAGAAGTAGCTGATTAAATTCAAAACTACAAAACGCTTTTCCCCGTTAACTTCAATCGAAATATTGCTTTTTCTTCATTTAAAATAAAATCTTTACAAATATTGTTAGTAGAGATACCTACACAAGTTTAAAGGCGATTTAAAATTTGAAATGTTTTCTATTACTTTGTGGCTGTACTGTACTAAATGTATACATATATAATTAGTAGAATAAGTAGTTATATCTCATAGTAAATAGACCCATAGTGACTCTTAAACTCATGTCCCAAGGGTACGCAGCACGCTAGTCTGACACAATTCAGTCTAGTGCTAGAATTACTGAATCATCCCCAGGGACTCTGCCTTGTCTAAATACCTATTACTATTTATTACTGAAGGGATTTATTTAATCACATGAGTAGCAAATTAATACCGGAGTATTGTTAGCTGACATGAAGTGGGGGCTAACCGTGCCGATACAGGACTTAGTAAGATTGTCAAAGTTTTATCATCAAATACTTTCTAATACTGTCTAGGAATTAGTACACACAGTGAGCCGAAGTCACAGGGTCCGATTTGTTGGTTAATGGTTTCTCCTACATGACATATCACATTTAATATCCAACCAAAAAAATAAACTATTGTATTCAGTGATACCTCACCACACTGCAAACACTGCTGGTCATTATAGTTTCCCTAAACTTCGGCTTAACCCTCATAAGTTGTTTGTCGTTGTGTTATCTAGTGACCATAAACCATCGTCACATATTATCAACTAGTTCTTCTTGATTAATTTAGTTTTACATCCATAGACAATAGACATTGAAGGCATGTAGGTAACATCACCATATTTAAATCACCAGCTGTCGCATAATTATCCATACGACCTCCCTTAAAAAATTGGCAAAATGAAACCTAGTACAAAGTATTACATCAGACCCATGTAACGTCTCAACTCATAAATAAAACCAGATATTTCCGCTAACCACTATAATCGCACTACACGGGCGTCGAGTGAGCGGCGAGTTATTCCCCTTGAATGCGTAACGGACACACAAACAAACAGAGGCGACGCGTAAACACGCTACGTCCAAACACTGTCGATAGCGAAATATTTAAAGCTATTTGCAAAGAGTGCGCCGTGAACAGTCAGTGAGTCATCGCGAGCGCTGGCGCGGAACGTCCTTGCCTGTTGGTTATTAGTCTGTCTGTCAAACGGCGGCTCAGTGTTGTGTACAAGAGTGACGCGACGGACAAATCGCTCGGCTGATAGCGGCACGCGTAAACAATACCTTCAGAACTTCGAATTAGAAGTAGGTCACGTCGCACTGTTCAACCCACCGTAAGCTTTGTTGAGCCTCATCTTATCAGTAAAATGATACACTAGCTTCGTAACCGGAATACATTAGTAAACACTACAATCAACAGAAATACTCAAACAGAAGGAAGATGTATTTTTTATAATGATTTTATTTGTTTACGGAATGTTACGACATCAAAATAAGACTAGTTTATGGATTATATGGGGGTGTTTCGTTTATTTTTCTCGCGATCTTTCGAAGACTTTGCCGTCTTATGGTCGCGGCGCCGACCCTCCGCTGTCCGCCGACTCAGTATTTTTCTGTACGTCTAAAGTACTACCTTTAATAATAATTTACTGTAAGTGTTTTGGCTAAGTGCTGTAAACTTTCATTGAATTATAATAAATACACAAAAGTCAAAAATTTCGCTGAATTTGATCAGTCCAAATTGCTTTATAAGCTGTAGCGACACAGGCGCATGTTGGGACATGTGGCTTGCCCGTCATTTTATATGAATAGGAACTAATTCAGAGCGAGAGGTGTGTAATGATAATCACATAAATTCTATGTAAGTACTGATTTTGTTTCCGACGGAACATACTTGTTCATAAAAATCATATTTTTCTCGTGAATAAAGTTTTAATTAAACAATGAACAACAACAAATACATGCAGATGTATTCCTACTTTTAACCAATTAAACCACTATGTGTTAATATATTCCAACATTTCTCATCCAGCGCTGGACTGGGAGAAAAGATTCAGCCAATCAAGCGACCTTCCTCTCAGCCGCACAAGTACAAGAGCCGGCGCAGAGCGGCGGCGTATTCAGCGCGCCAAGTGGAGCGCGCACTCCGCCCCGACTCGCCGCTAACAGCTGCGCCACGCCAGGCTTCTAGCGTCCGCAATGAGCGGTTTAGCACAATTATTTACTGGTACGGCAAAATACATGCGCGTGATCTGATGGTAAGTAAAAATTGATTGAAGTTGTAAATTATATACTTTCTCAAAACTTTACCGATGAAGTTCGAAACGTGGCGAGTACATTGAACACGGGTCATTAAATTGAAAGAGTCGCGTGGCTATTCCGCAATTACGTGACCAATGAAACGTGGAAGAATGTAGCAACCCGAGAACAGAAAACCGAGTTGCAATTCAACAAACCTGGCCATCGACGCCGCTGTGAGTTCTGTGTGTCGGAGTTCTTATACATAAAGCGTATCATTATGTAGAAACGGGAGATTTCAATTGTTGATTAACCACCTTCACTGAACTAAGGATTTTCAACTGTACTGCAGGTGCAGAGAGTGCCTTTTGCTCTTTTCAAATGCATGGAAATATGAAAAATATATTTTATTTTTCATTTGTACTGAATAATTTACAGCATGTATCGTCGAGTCGGAAATATCGGTGTAGGAAGCAATTCTTTATGAGAAATTGCGCAAATTCCCCCTGAGGTTTCAAAACGATGAATTATTAATGGCTCGAGCAGCTAATAATGGAACTAAATCCAATGCGACACGATGCAATGTGGACACTTATTTTTTAGTTGCGATATTTGATAATTTATGCCAACTGAATATCTTTTTTATTTATTGCCGTAACTTATTATGTCCATCTTCAGAATAACTATTATTTGAATTAAAATTATTGTTATTTATTTTGAAGTGAAGAAAAGTGAGATTTTTTTTTTTTTCTTTAAATGACGAGTCGAGCTTGCCGTTCGCTCAAAAAATAGTAAGCGATACGACCACCCGTAAACAGTAGAAACACCTATCAAAATATTAAATTACAAAGTATTGTTTGATATTCTACTTCGCTCGGCATCCTGAGATATGAAATGTTAAGTCTTTTTACGTCCAGTAGTTACACTGGCTACAATGCCCTTCAAACCAGAAAAGTGACTACACACTGCTGCGTGGCGGCAGAAATAGACATTGCGGTGGTTTCTACCCAGGCGAACTCTTACATGTGAGAAACCTACCACTAGTAAAACACCTCACTTAGCAATCAGTAATCATAGCCCCGGAGTAACGACAGCAAGTCTTCCTAACTCAAAGTCCTAAATACAATTATTTTCTTTATTATTCATTTCAGGGCTACTCATGTGGTTCGACTCTGTAAAGCGACAACATATTATTCCCTCAGTCCTCCCAACTTTTACCGAGGGAGGTAAACAAGCCCTCTAGTAGACCACTCGTCGCGACCCTCTCATCGTTATTTGCGTCCAATTTTATCGTTTGAATTTTCCATTTGAATGCCCTCAAGACGCTGGTCGATTGACGTCTTTAAGGGACAAGTAAGACTTAAATACAGTTACACGTGACATTTATGGTAACCTCGTCGCTATTGGTCTAGTTAGTGTCCATTTTGGGCTATGACTAAAGGATAGGTTCGATTATAGCTGATATGTATTAGAGTTGTTCGAAAGTGGAATTTGTACTTTACACAGACGTAGAACATTAATGATGTCAGACTATCGCGACACTATTTTAGCATCTGCTTACCCCTTCGGCGGAAAGGCGTGACTTTACTATCAACACGACACTTTCAATAAAAGCAACCCTCACGTCAGCTCATCTATTGAGCGACTTCCCCCCCCTGCGCCCGTGTCGCTGCTCAACCCCAAGCTCGGTACGCACTAGCAATTAGCAAGTCAAATGCTGTGCCTTCCATTTATTCTCTTTACTGGGTGTACACCTCGAACCTTTTCTTAGATATCCACAGATAAGCGATTAAGCGTGTTAAGCGCTTCTCGTGTGGGGGTTTTTGTGCGTAAGCGATTACTGCATAATGAGTTGGTGGGAACGTATCCAGATAGAATTTAAATGAGGTAAAGTATGTGGAGACGATGTAGAATGTTATAGGTGCTTTATGATATGTGATCATTGATCACTTTGTATCACGCGAGGAATTGCGAATTCGTTGCTTGAGCCTTGAGGAGGAGCAGCAGTGTTTCAGGGAGAGACGATGGAGTTGTATGGCAATTGGCTTTAATGACAAAATCAAATTAGTGATAGAGTACGTAGATAGTCTACAGCATTGCTCTACTCATTTAAAATAATCATATTTTATTAGCTTTTCGTAAACATTTAAATAATCTAAATAATAAAAATATGGACAAGCGCAAGCGTAACATTCGATTAAGTACTAAATTAATAGCCAACACAAGGTTTCTTTCACTGTTAATGAAATCGTCAATCACACGCCGGGGCGTAGTTTTACAATGCAATATGCATCGGCGGGCTGGGGGGGCGGGGGGGTTGTGCAGGGGCGCGGGGAGGGGCGGAGCGTTATAGAATCAATCAGCGCACAAACAATCACAGCGATTTATTATTTTTCAATCAAATCAATAACAAGCAATTTGGAAAACAAAAAACAATAAAAAAACGCGCAATCAAATGAATCTACAAAACAAATAGGTTTGTATTTTTGTTGGTATGTACAGATATTGTATTTGTGTGAGGGACATTTTTTTGCTTTTCATAAAATCATTGTGTATTGCCAGAGCAATGTAAAATAAAAGTAACCAATAGTTAATTATTTAGTTTACTGAAATAATTGTTAAGTTTCTTTCTGTTTGGCTTCGAATGAGCTAAGAACTTTAGATACTGCATCAGAGAAACTATCTGAATGAGTAAAGGGAATAGAAGGAGTCGAGAATCCGGATGAAGTACTAGCAAACAGTCTGTTTCGAGCTCTTCTGAGTTTTGGTGCCATACGTTAAAATGGTTAAAGGAACATTATTCTGAAACCAAATTACATTTCACTTCATGAGATATTTCTTGTAGAAATTAAAATACCTACAAGTCAAGTTCAAGTCTTAATACTAGGGCCGCATTCAAAGCTTTGATTTTTGAATAAATACTTTTAGTTTGGATATGGAAGCTGTATCTTTGATGATAATAGCCCCTGTGTTATACATTATGCGCCTCCCAATTTACTTCTTTATAGTCAATTAACAATATCAATTTTATTACAATTTCTAAGTAATCTAAATCTGTGTTCTTTTTTAGTTTGGAAAGTTATATTTTATTTTATATATCTATTATTTTTCTTATTAAAAGGCAAGTGTTGTATTTACATAAGTTGTTAATTTTCAGCAATTCTGTTTCAGCGTTAATTTTGTCTATTGGTCTAAATAATCATAATGTTTAATTCGCCAGATGTGATTGCACTAAGTACTAGTATATATTATAATTTAATATTAATATAGAATATAAACGATTTACTTTAGACGTGACATCGTAACAGTAATGTAGATCATTACGCTGACAACCCCGCTCCAAAACCTGTATTGTCAATGGATTTATGTTTAAGCATATTTACTTTGAGAAACACCTACTGTTTATATAGGTATAGAGACTACAGACAAAATTTACGTTTCAAAATTATACCCAGAGTATCTCCGACAGTAGCTGTACGAAGGTAAATCCTTGGCATTACAATTCTTCGTTTATTTCTCTTGATGTGTACATAAATTAGGGCGCGATTAGAGAGATGCCCCTCCATAAATTACCTGGCCGGTATGTTTCGATTCAGAAGACATTACGGTGGCAACACTGCGGGCAAAATGAGAGGATACTAACAACTCTTAGTTTTTGAGGAATTCTTAAAAATATGACAGCTACGATATAGAACTATATTTTTTTACCATTCATACGCGTCACTTATAAGAAAAATCTACTGAACAGATTAAATTTAATGTATTTCAATGTTATAAATTTTTTTAATTGTGCGCAAACTTATCTAGTCGTTTAGTAACACAACCAGACCAACATTTTCGAAACCGCATTATTACGTGTCCCAGTAACATCAAAATAGCTGACATTCAGTGATTCGTGCGCCACCCATAGCCTTCTAGCGAGTCCCGGGAAATGTTAATGGCATCAATTAATACAGCGCTGGCCCACTCCCGGTGCCGCTCAATAATTACCCCGCAATAAATTCGCCGGGAGACGGCGCTCGTAAAACTCGCACTCAATAGTTTTATCTGGTGTTTGGTAAGAAAACGCGCTTGTGGTCGTGTCTCGGACACTCGCTACTCACAGCTCCAGTGCCTTAGATACGTATGTGTAACTCGTATTGTCCTTGAGAGGGCATGGCTGCGGTACGGACGTGTGTTAACAACACCTAATGGATACCTTACTTTATACATTTTACAATGATTGGCCAATAATATATAGAATAATTTGTTTCGAATATAAACTGGCACAAATGCGACTTAAATCGTAAACCAACACAATCGTAGGAGATTGTCGCTTATTACAAAACCTTATAAATACGTATTTAATTTCGATTTATCCGTTCAAATTACGCTTCTCATTCACCCGCGCCTAGATATTGAGACCTTTCTCCAGCGAGTCACACACATCGATTAAGCGCTAAAGCGGCTTTAGAGGATTTAGGGTTGTCAGGCCGTAGTCATTGGTGCATTAAAGATATTAATAACTAGAATTTCTCGCGGTTTTGCCCGCGAATTTTCCGGATAAAAGTCCCGCTGTATTCCTACATGTTTCCTATTCCGTGATTTTATATAGCCTTCCTCGATAAATGAGCTATCCAACACTAAAGACTTTTTCGATTAGAACCAATAGTTCCTGAGATTAGCGCGTTCTAACAAATATAAAATCGTCAGCTTTATATATTAGTATAGATTACATTTTGATTCAACTTTATCCAATCCCAAATACGATAAAATTGAATAATTTATAACAAAATCATTACCATTAATACATGATTGCCGGTATACTTCGTTTCTAAAGAACAAATCTCCATCATAATTATATACATACATACATACATAGTATCACGCCTTTATCCCATAAGGGTAGGCAGAGACTATGGATTTCGACTTTGCACGATCCTTGCATACTTCTCGCGCTTCCTCCACCTTCATTAATCATAGGTATATTTTATTTTAAGTGCTAGCCTTATTTTAATAAACGACCATAATCCATTATGCTTACGTTAAGCTAGCTTTTGATCTACAGTCGATGAACTAATGAGTCGTTGCTAGTACTGCTAAGTTGTGGGACAGCAGTACCCAGCTCGGGCCGAGCCACTTATGTGAGGTGAATTTTTCAGAAAGGAGAGTAGGGGGACCTTAATACTGTAGGTACAAGGACCAATTCTTACAAGATCGTCAATCATTTTTGAAATTTTAAGTTATCACTTTCTGCATATACAGATTTATATAAAAATGTAAAATCAGAAAGAAAGCGGGCAATTTATGCAATATTTTTATGGCAATCGATTCTGTTGTTTAGAATGACCAAAAGACTCTATAGTTAAGGTACTCCCCTTTACGCTCCTGTTTCAAAAATTCCCCTTGTATAATGTCCTCATCGTAGGTACCGGTATTTTGTAAAAAAAAAAGTTAAATATCACGCTGTCAGCCCTAGCGACTGCCTTGGTGGCGTAGTTGTACTTGCTCTGAGGTCCTGGGTTCGAATCCTGGGTCGGGCAAAGTGATATTTGGGTTTTTCTGCTCAGTATCAGCCCGGAGTCTGGAATTTATGCCCGATATGGCGATAGGCTCGCCCCCTATCACATCATGGGACGGAACACATTTGGCGAAAAGTGGGTGCCCTGGTTGCGCCTCTGCATACATCTTCGGGGATAAATACGTGATGTTGTGTGTGTGTGTGTCAGCCCTAAACATAACACACCATAAACCCGAAATGCGTGAATTCTCGTCCTGGAGCAAATGGCTTATCTCTGGAACTATGACACTGATTTTGAAAATTATTTTACTAACAGAAAACTATATTACTCCTGAGTGCTTTAGGCTTTCTTTATCTCTCTTATCGGGCTTATTCTGGGAAAAATATTTATGTCGGAAATCTTTTTCACGCGGGCCGAGCCGTGGTCAAAAGCTCGTGTATTATTAAGTTCGAATAGATCGAAATATGAGTTTAGCGCGCTGTTTTGCTGGCGGGCCTTAATTCACATTAGCCGAGGTATTCGTGAACACACGGATACTGATTACACTGTGTTTTCTGCAAATCTGCGACATTTAGTCAGATGACTGGCTTCGATAACAGCTACGTCTTATTTCTGGGTTGAATTACTCCGCGTTTGTGTTGGTTAAGGTCTTTCTTGGTTATCGAGATTGAGCGTTAAGTCAGTATTCTTGTATAATAATTTTATATTGTACTCATTGCCGGGATAAAAAGAAGCCCATAGCACTCAGTGATAATATAGCTTTTTATTAGCATAAAATTTTTGAAATCGGTTGGGTAGATTTTGAGTTTCATACAAAGTTTTATACCTTCTTTTATTTCTTAGGGGAATTAGGAAATTCCTTATTTCTAAACGCTTTTATCTTCCTATATAATCAAAAAGAGGTTTTGCTTCTGGACCTTTATGTTTGTAACCACATTTTAAGGAGATTCCTCACGGGTCGAACTCGTTATTGAGGCAAGTGATTTACGCCGCAGTTCGGGAACAATGTAAATAACGCTCTGTTCGGCATCGAAAAATAGCTGTAATATTTTGCTCGCGGGGCTGAAGTACGATTTGTAATGTATAGTGCAGAGTTATTGCCTCGTAGAGTTGTACCTCGTGGCTGCCATTGCGGTCAATGGTCAGGTTTTTATCGTAGCGCGTTAAAGTGACTGTGTGATGCTAAGTGCAGTGCATCCCGAAAAAGTCTAGCAACAAGAGACGATGCATTATTTAACAACCCTAAAAAAACCGGTTGTTTTGTATCCAAAATAGCATTATAATAAAGTAGAAATATAATCGCATCAAAGAAAACGCACCACTCACTGATAAACAGTAGTAATACGAAATAGAACTTTGAATCACAGCACTGTCCTCGTCATCTTAAGCTAATGGTGACATCTCAAGATGATCAATAATTACACTCGCCACGACTTTGAGATCACATCTCTAATTTCAATGTAGCTGTTTTGGAAAACGTATTATTATTTCATGATTTAAAGATATAAGTTCTTGCAAACGTACAAAACTCCTTGCACTGCAATCCTGTTGAGTGAAGACATGTTTATAAACAATTCACGTGTTCGTGACAAGTCGCTCGGTGCAACGCGTGGCACACAACTTGCGAGATGAGTTTATATTAGGACATATGGTTTGAATAACTAACATGGAATAAATTCTACAGACTGGATCTTTATTACAACGGAATCCTTTAAGCGCCCGTACTGCAAGGCATGGCATAAACGTGCGCAAAACAGAACTAGCACGCTTTTGCTTGCCGTAAATAGCCAAAGAAGTGGTACGAACACAAGGAGTTTTCTTTAAAAGAAACCAACCATCAAATAAAGTTATTACGCTAATTATAATTCCATCAGATTTTGTGTAACGTAAACGGATTACATCTCAAAGTTTTATTCGACTCGGTGATCCTTTTTACTGGAGTTTTCATATAACAATATTAATTGGGTAAAGTAGTATATTACAATTTATTTGAAAATTATCAATTCTCGTAACCACTGAACTGGTGGAGTGGTTGTAATCCACTCGAAGTAGATCTGCGTCGGATTAACTAATGGGAATTAAAATAAATTTTGGGATCGCGTGCTCAATCCATTATTTACTACTAGGTGTTGCTCGTGAGTCTGCCCGCGTGAATGGTTTTCCCGGAACAAAAATGTTTTTTTGAAAGAGTCTGTGTTTACTTATTGTGATAGTTGTAAGATAGAACACGCATACGGCTTTCGTTTATTTTAATGTGCCTGGGCGCACGCTCGTCACGTCGCGATAGGAGGAAGCCTATGTCCAGCAGTGAACTGTAATGTAGGCTGATAATTATAAGGCATGCTTCTAGGGGTTGAAACCCACTATGATTACACTTCTGCTTAAATATTCGATACCTACATGAGCATAACTATAATTCTAAATCCGTAACATATAACGTAGAATTATAAAGTTTTTGTCGTATAATTGTTAGCTGCCTGGCGTGCGTCGACTTTACTGAAGAAGCATCAGGTATTGAAACGTTTCAGGTTTTAGTTGTTTAGTTGTTGAGAGTCAATACATAGTCTGCCTTATTTTTAAAGATTGCGGTCTCGTTTAACTCTCAAACTTTATCCGTAGTGCTTCACATTTGATTTCCAGTTGTAAATGGTCCTTAGTCTGGAAACTAATTTCTTTTTAGTTATGTTTTTTTTTTATTATTATTTTTTCCCGACGTTTCTTTTCAGTTCATTATTTTGTCTTCTAAGTTGAGTGGACTATTATTTTTAAAAACTCCTCCATATTTTCTTTTTGTATCAATTTCATCGGGTTTTAAAGATAATGTTATCAGAGGTTCGTTGAGTTACACGGCTCTGTGGCATTACACACGGTGCCCATCATGACTTAAAGGAGTTGCAGGCCCAGGAAGCTAGTAGTTCAAAATAGTTTATTGTAAATAATCTATGGAGAGGACAATCTGTCAGTTAATGAGTACTTTCCCTAAACATCAAAATATCCATTGACTGCCGTGCGTAACGTGTTTTGAAATAATATTATTATTCTTACTTATTTGTAACAACAGTACTTAATCCAGATATTTTATCATGACGCGAGTCGTATCAGGAGCATTCTTCTATAATCATCGTAAATGACGTTAAATGTATTACAACTGTACGACTCACCATCGTTGAGAAGCGGCTCGGCGTCGACGTCGGGCTTGCCGGCCGGGCACAGCGGCAGCGCGGGCGACGAGTTCACCACGCCGCCCTCCGCGTCAGTCTGCAACAAAACACTCGTCAGCATCTTGGATAGCAATATGAACCTTATAATAAGTATACGTATTTAGAAGAGGTTGTTATGTAATGGTCTTACTTCTTAATAATTATAATATAATGGCGAAAATTGAATGTTTGTTAGAACTAAACGCATAAACCGCAAAAGGATTGAGAACAAATTTGGACTAGAGAATTTATTATATCCTTTATTTTTTTTATTGCTTTGAACGATGAGACGAGCTTGCCGTTTGCCTGATGGTAAACGATACGACCGCCCATAAACATTTCAAACACCATCCAACACCTTGAATTACAGAGTACTGTTTGGTATTCCACTGCGCTCTCCATCCTGAGACTTGAAATGTTAAGTCATTATGTCCATTGGTTAGACTGGCTACAATGTCCTTCAAATCGGGATACAACAGTGACTACACACAGCTGCTTAGCGGCAGAAATAGACATTGCGGAGGTACCTACCCAGGCGGACTCTCACATATGAGAGACCTACCAGTACAATTATTTGTTTCGTAAGAAATATTTTTATTTTTAATCTTAATTATTACAATTATAATGGCATTGGCGTCATATTCACTGCGTCATTCCGTCTAGTGATTGGACGATTATTCATGCTGACTAAATTGTCCATTGTTGATGCTTAGCAAAGAGGAATTTTTCATCAAAATCGTCACCATATGTCTTAACCTAGCCTGTCTTAGTTGGGTTTACTAGCTGACACCGTCTTGAAATAAGCTCCACGATCCAGTCAGCTATAATAAAATTAAATTCCCTATAATCGTAGTAGCATCAATGCTTACGTCATGAGTCCGGCCGAGTTCCCTATCGCGTGGCATTGGCGCGTGAGCGCAGCAGGCCCGCGCACCACGCGAGGGATAGAGCGCTCAACAGTGCATGCGCCACCATCCCGCACCAAGACCACATCACCAACACCACCAGGTGCGACCACGCTAGCATACTTCACAAAACGTTGATCACTAACCGATGTGACTGAAGTCTACGTAAGCATTTCAATTAAGAAACCACGATTATTGGTCTAAAATACTATCTTCACACAAGAAATTCCCAGGTTTCAGTAACACATTATAATATATAGCTAAATATTCTTTTTGTAAAAGATTGTCTTTAGTATTTAATTTTATTCTTCCAGTCAAGATAAATATTAATGTAGTTTTTTGCGACGCAAATTTACTCAGTGTAATCAGACTACACGCAACGAAGTACAGAAAATAATAAATGCCCTGTCAAATAATATAATATATACTAACAATAAAATTTATATACAAAATACTTGTGACATCAAATTGTCAATACTGATGCTGTCTTACCAGTGACGTGTAGGGAAATACGAAAATTGGAAAAGTTGTGATACGCCGGCGGAATAGAAAATGCGAAGGAATATAACAAATTGTGGTTAAACGATTCATATCGTTTTGTATGAAGCGTTCTATGATATTTTATATCTTATTGTTAATGTAATAAAACCCAACTTCGGCCACCTATAAGTAATACTATTTTTACTGGCAGTAATTGATTATTGAATGTTATAAATAGTTTGTAAATGCAGTTCCACTACATAAACGAGACTCATAATGTTAATTGCTGAAATTTCGCGTAAGTACCTACTTGACGGAATACAGAGTTATAATACAATTACTAACTGACATCTAACTCCGTAGATCGAGTCGTAGAGTAATATTATAAAGGAGCGCAGGTTGTTCCTGAGTTCCGAGGTTTAGAATACTCTCTGTAACTGTTAATCTGGTTCAAAAAAATGTTACTACAATAAGTGTAACGTGTATCCGCCTACATCACACTGAGATTAGTAGAGGTAAAAAAGAACAGTTTTTTTCATAAAATGAATCAATCGTTTAATGTTAATTCGATTGTGGAAACTGTTACGTAACTAATTCTGAGGGCCGTATTGATAAATCAATCTCATATTTGAGTACGATCTTAAGTAGACATTTAGTGTTATAACATAATTTAAGGTATAGAACTATGAATGTTTTAAACTAAGCTTGAGTTGTATTTTAAGAGCTTGATTTCAACTGAGTGGAGGTTTTTATTTGACACAAGTAAGCTGTCTAATTGCGCCATGTGGTTGACTTGAGATATCGTTCGAGATGGTATTTGTTTATTAAATAGCGACTATTAATACAAATTTTCACTTGACCACCTTTAACTGATATCGCACTTAAGAGCGAAACGTAGTTGCAAATACGGCGCTAAGTTTCAAGTCTTTTCCAAGTATTATCTTCCAAAAGTTGACTAATGTCAAGTTGTAGGTACAATGATCTCAATAACTCTGATCGAAATAAAAATTGGCACTCGCCTACCTCCCTCCTTAAAGAAGAAAGATAATATTTTATTCAGTCGGATATCCGCCACCTCCATAATTCTATAATTAATATTTCTATTTTAATTAGCAGAAAAGTGAAACAGATACTCGGTGTTATATTATTAATTTACCAAGAAATCAACTGTAAATACGTTGTCAGTAGAAAATATCCTTCCTACATTAGCTCCAATTACCCATATACGTACTCGCAACCATACAACATACTTATACATATGCATGATATATCAAAACCCACAACAAACTGAATCAAGCGAATTCAATTACTAACCGTCCATTGTAACCGATGCGCTGTAATTGGTGTTGAAAGGCCGAAATACAAGCGACGTGACGTCCAAACCTTGCATGTGACAGAATAATTAGCCTGCTTAATTACCTGTAGATAGGTGACCGGGCACGACGGGACAGGAGGGGGAGGGGGGTGGTAAATGTGTACAAACACAACTATAATAACCGCTTCATTCAGTAGTGTTTCGTATTTAGGTTGGTAGATTAGTACAGGCTTTTCGAGATCGAATGTGAAATCTTGATTATTCAGAAAAAAAGCAGAATTGATAACTCGGCGTCACTCGACACAGCGAGTTGGATATTATAGAGCCGCGATGTAGAGACATTTGTCTATTCCTTAAATGGTGCGATTCGATCGAGGAAACACTACGGACTCACAAAGCGATGTGAAGCGTGAGGTTGTTGCATTTTGTATGCTAAACGCCATTGTTAAAGACATCAGCAGGCATCTTCCCGTTACAATCTTTATTCCCTTCTTCTAACGCAGGCAAGTCTAGTTTCAGGACTTCTGAGTAAATGCTACTAGTCACAGATATGTATAAGCCGATCAAATCAAAAAGTAATACTTTATTCTATGCTCCAGAATAAATGGTAATCAGATGAGGACTAAGGTCAGGTGGGGCAAGTGCGCCGACGGGGTAAGTGCACCTACCCTAAAAAAATCGAGAACTATTGATGTTATACAATTACCGCAATCTTACATCTATGCTACTAACTGAAATACAGTTCCACTAAAAACATAAATGGCTATGTTCATTTTAATACGATTTATTCGCCATTTTATTTTAAGTGTTATTTAGACCTGTAAACCGAGATGACCCCGTGAAAGATAACATCAAATATTTCAAGATATTTAACATATTTCTGTAAACCAGTAAGGTGAATACATAGTTTAAACCTTTTATTTTAACTTCCTGCCTGAATTTTATTTATATATACTAAAATAAAGGATTTTTTAGCAATGCGAAAAAATGTACCTAAAATTGTCGAGTAGGGCAAGTGCGCCACAGTTAGTAGTCGTATGGCGCACTTGCCCCTGATCCATTTATAACCAACCTTTTTTGAGAATAAGTTTTACTAATATGAATTATCATTATTAAAATGTTATACTTAACAGCAGAATTTTTTGTACTCAAGGTATTTTGTTTTGAGCCGACTTAAATAAAAGGGCGTATTAGTTAATTCGTTTTTACAAAAGAAAAACTGAAATACTAAAGCAACTTTACGTGAATAGGTTGCAACTGTTCGATCAGGCACGTTATCTGGATATAATGCAGCTAAAACATATCAAATGTCATAAAGCCAAATTCTAAGTAATTGAGTTCGTAACGCATTCAAAATTGTTAATTCTTACATTTTTGTATGTTTTTTTTTAGTTTTTAGAAATAAAATGGATTTTATATTTGGGCTACCATTTTTTTATTCCAACATATCCGCATACAAAACTCTAACATAGCAAAAAATTATATATCAAAACAAATTCTAAAATGTTTTCAAGCCCTAATTTACATATATATGGCGCACTTACCCCGAATTTGATTTGACAGCCATAGTTTGTTATAATATTGAGTGATTAAAAATTATCCAAGAGCAATGCGAGTAAAATTTATTTCTCTATGGACTAAAGTGAGTGTTTTCTTTATAATGTTTCATATTGGCGTTTTTTTTTACACAGGCGCACTTACCCCATTTCCGGAGGCAAGTGCGCCTACTACCATTTTTTACTTTGAGCAAAATATTATTAATTTATGGTCCGATTTCCTTGAATGGCTATAGGTTGTTATCACAAAATACCAAATATTCTTAAATTAATAAAATTAAATTCTTAAGTCAGCACAAAAAGAAATTATTTTGCATTGAATCCAGCTATGAAAATTTTATGGCGCACTTCCCCCGACTGACCTTATTACATTAGATGTTTACAGCGCTGTTTAATATGATATCTGTCAAATAAAAATTTCTTGAGACTTGTGTAACAGGCCTTTAGCATAAAAATTATATAAGTTGAAAATAAAATCTAACTATAGTTATAAATGAATGATGAGACGAGCTAGACTGAATGTAAACAGAACCACTTAGAAGGTTAAATAACAAAGCTCGCAATGAAATAAAATTACGTTCCTCACCCTGGGACATTAGATGTTAAGTCTCACAATACTCAGTGATTACTCTCGTTGCATATTTATTTACCACTTCGAAGATATAAGTCCATTGTGGATTATAAAATACTGGAGGTTAATAAGGAGTAAATCCATGTCGGTTATAATTGGAGCTTAGCCGCAGGCTAGAGCGGTAGAAAGCTCCTCGTTAGAGATGTCGAAGCTTTCGTTCGGTAACTACTGTAATTTACTCGCCCACAGATAACAAGCCATTATAGATGTCTAATTTGCAAATTTAAAAATAAGTGATTTAAATTTTAGCTGCTTAATAATTATCACAAGTATTGAATTAATATACATATAGGTCTCGTAAAAACAAGCAGTAGAAGATTTAATTCTGGAAAAGAATATATAACGAACAGAACGGCGAGCTAAAGTAGTTTTGTTTTAAAAACACATTATTATATGACGCTGCACGTTTGCATTAATCTGTTACAGAACTGAATAAATACTCGCTTTGTCAACATTCGATCCCTCGTTACAGCGGGATTACGCAGCACTGAAACACTTGTGTTAATATTTCCTGTTCACGATGTCATTTTAATGAAAGCAAAATTAATTCATTACGTAGGAAAATAAGTTTATTTTTATTTGTCCCAGAACATACAGGTCAGGCTTATCTAGCTGAATATTTCGGTTGGCAGGTTAATTGATTTAAGCGACATGTATTTGCGAGTTTAATACATATTATTTGCAATCACCACATTTTTCTTCGTTTCTTTTAATTAGTCTTATTTTTCGAAAAACAAAATGTCGCTTAAGCCAATATATAACTTCGAATTCATGGAAATTCAAATCAATAGTATAGGAAAGTTATGGATAGTAATAAAACAGACTTGCACGGTTATTAGCACTTGTATTATCAGTAATCTTACGAAAGGGTCGTCTTACCAAATCTAGTGTTCTTCATTGCAGGAATTATTTTACGGTCATGCTCAAAATACATCCAACAGCTAGCTATCCTCTTCTAATGACTATCATTATCCCCCACATGAAGTTTACTGCTAAACCTAGGCCCCTCCTAATGATATTCAAAAGGAGCTATCAAGAGTAACCTGCATCCAGTCTATTTCTGCAATTTTTACCTTAAAACAAGGACCTATAAAGTCCTAGCGGTGCTTAAAGCTATATCGGATGAGGGCTTTGAAGTCCCGCGTAGCTAACCGCTAAGTGCTTTTCAAAGCTCGTAGCGTAGTAAATATTCTCAAGTTAGTGCAGTTTCATCTCTATTTTTTACTCTTTTTTTGGGTAATTGTGGTAAAAACTATATTTAGTTTATTTTCACTTATTATGTTTTAAACTACAGACTCCTGTGTTAGGTATAGTTTCATTTTTCCGAAGGGACAATTGTAAGGCCGTACTTATACTGTGTCACAACGGGTTTTTTGCTGCTATTTTAAAGTACATTTCATCCAGTCATTGTCGGTAGAGTACTTTTAATGGGTGTATAAAATAGTTGCAAACTTTTCACAAGATCAGTCCACGTGGCTAAGATTTATTCATTGTTCTTACAGTTTTCTGCTAAAAAACATTCGAAACTTTGCGATGATCGCAAATTCTTTCGCGGAGGTTTCATCAAAACTTTTACTCGTATTTCACTTGAGCAGAAGTATTGACACATTACCATAATTGTGTTCCCCTCAAAACCCACCAACCCCCTAACTTCGCACGTTGCTAATGAGTATTAGTCCATTGAAATGTTACATTTTTTAGGCCTTACCTTGCGTTTTTTAGAGGACGCAATTTTATTTTTTTGAAGTGTAGGGGGGGTCAGTCTAAAGCTAAAACCAAGTTTGTGGGGTCGCCACCCTTGTCCCACGGCCGCCATCTTGAAAATAGGGGTTGAAATGGTTTTTACGATGTATCTCTTATAATATTTATCTGACAAAAAAAATGTATTAACATTTTTTGTTGCAAATTAAATTCTCTACAACTTTGGTCTAGTAACTTTTGTCGTAGAACTATAAATAAAAAAGTTATAAGCGAAAATGTTTAGAAATTCAATGTTAAGCAATGTCCATTGCAACGTCATCAGAACGTGTGTTTATAAGGTTCATAATACTTTTTTTTGTACTCTCATTAATACCAAAATACCCAAGGGACCATTAGGGAACAAAAGAACATCTGCTTGCTATTATTATTATTATTTCTAACCTCTCTTATTGTAAGAATAGCTGATAATATTGTGTTGAAGTTACACTACACCTGCGTGATGCCACCCAGAGCGGTCCGCCTTCTATTGTAAGGAGGCGTAAAAAGCCCTCGCGCACCGAAGGACGCCTTTGGCATTAACGACAGCGTAAGGCCTACCTTTAACCCTGACCGCCACGGCCTGCCATTCTATTAGTAGCCTCTTGCGAAATGCAGGAAATACCGTGGTGGAATTCTCCAAATGCCTCTAATTGCCAAGGCGCCGGTCAGTCATCCACCTGGCGCCTATTACATCTCCTCTGGCAGCGAGAGGGATCTTCATGCTCCTGTTTACAGACATAGACAGGGACACTTTCGTCTACAACTTTTCGAAGTGGTTGCAAAATTTCCACCGGCTATCTAAAACTAAACCCAAATACTTCATACTTTTGCCGATGGGAATTCGCACCTCGTCCACGATGATGTAGGCACCAGCTGGTGACACTTTCCGACGCTCATGAAAACGTGTGGCATCGATTTTCAAAAGAGCCAAAGGCCCCATCATGCTTTTATACAAAGCAATAGGTCACAACTATCGGTCAATTTGTATCGCTTTGAGCGATGCGTCTGGTTGATTGAAACTCAGCTTTAGACGCTTAACAACCTTTGCAAACACTCTTTGACATTTATGATTAGCTTTGTGTCAAACGACTGCGCACAAATAGCGTCATATAATAGAACTGTAGCGCGACGAACAAAGCACTGGTTTTATCGTTACACGTGAAATTATGGCATCTAAATTAAATAAAAAAAATCTTGTCACGGACTGATATGCGAGTATATTGGAGGCGCTTTAAGGTAACACGTAAATAAATGAATGGTTTTACTTGGTGATAGTTCTCTTATCTGCGAGTTTCCATCTAGCTATATATCACCTATGTCTACAATAAGTACAAGCTGCTGAAGGCCGATTACAGCCTCTAAGCAGCTTTACTTATAGTTAACTGATAAGCCCACTGTGGTAGCGAATTCAATTCCTCCAGTTTAATTGAATCCACGAGCATCTAAATCTGTCCTCACATTAGTAATTAATGATATTAATTAATTATCATGTGTAATTGATTGAGAAAACGTAGTTCGTCACAACTAATAGGTAATTAGCTAGAATCATGGCTAATTAAGGTCCAGGATATCAATATGCGTTAATGATGGTGATTCGTCCCGCGTTGTGACAATCACACACATAGTTTATTAGCGCCACCTTGAGGTATAATTCGGAACCCAAGTGTGGCAGTGTCACTGCATAAGTTTTTCACCACTTATCACTACACCAACGACACAGTTGAACGAGTTTGAGCTAAACGTTTCGACGTCATGCTATTGAGCTTCATTCAACCAAACTTTTTGTTTAGAATTAGCGATTACTGAACAAAAGGTGAACATTGTCGAATATCGCCGAGTGGCTCCGAGTCCAAGGCTCGGGGTTTCAATAAAGCCTTTTGTCAGGTAATTACAGGGGCCCGTCGGACTAACCCCCCTCCCGCGTCCGGCCCCCCTCGCCTCGGCGGCTGTCACCGAACCCCTCTAATCGGTTTAGTTACAGCGGTCCGAACGGGCTATGGATAACCGATTTAATTGTACGGAATCATTTTATATGCGCACAGTTATTTTATTATACTTATATCACATAATTGTTTTATATCTGAATGTTGAGGGTTTAGTGTATTGTATTCCATTCCACAAAATGTTTAGAACTTCGGCGCTCGTCACTTCAAGACATCAAAATTTCCATTCACGAGAGTTTATTCATGACACTGATAAAAATTACAGTGTACGCGACGCCTTCCCTAAATTAAAATCGCCACAAGCTTATTGTGTTGTCGTAAGATAGCTAATAATATATAGACCAGTACTGTGTGTACTGTATTGTATGACAAATAGTACAGAGAATACTCTCTGTACTATTTGTCAAACAATCACTTTCTTTCTTAGATTGTATAAAAACTTTAAAGACACTAAAACACTTTAAAACAAACAATTTGAAAGTAATTAAAAGTTGTAATTGCGCAAGTCTGTGCGTGAGTGCGGCTCGGATAGTACGTAAGGGCTGACTCGGACCGAGCTGGTAGATAGTTGTAGTTATCTGTTTGGTACGAAGCGCCTTTACGACCGAGGTATCACTAACAGACAGTGCTTTCGGTCAGTAGTTAGCACGAATATTTGCGTAAGAGTTGATAATAATCATCATCATCATCAGCCCTGTATTATAATACTGTCCCACTGTAGGGCATAGGCCTTCTGTACTACTGTTTAGTTTTTTAGTAATTTTTATTTAGGAATTTGAACAGCGTGCTTGAAGTGTATTTGGAAGAAAAAAATTGCAACATGAATAAGCGCGTGTGTTTACACGAATAGTAAGAAATTAGGCAAATATTGTGGGAAACAAAAGCACGAGTTTCTTTTTCTAATGAATAATATTGTCAAAACTCAAAACAAATACATGGCCCATTTCTTTTTTATTCATGGTAGCGGTACAGATTGCTGAACCATAAGTTAAATCTGACACATACTTACAATAAGCAATGCTTTCCTATTGCATTAGCGACATGCATATTCATGAACACTAGTTACCGCTTAGCATCAAGCCGCCTATAAAATTGTTAGCCGCATTATCAAAGAACAGATGAAATTTTAACCAAACTAACAATTATCCCGGTTTATGTGTTAATAAAGAGGAGTCTATTATAATAAAATAGACTTAGGTCTAACTTCATCCCATAAGATCTAAACTTACAGCAATACTTGGATAATCATTAAAAGTATTTATGAACCTTGAATACCAAATGTAGGGTTGTCACGCAACGACCTCTTTGTGCGATATTTTTGATAATAAGACAGACAGTTACCTTAAAGATTAGGGCACACTAGAATAATAGGGCAAAAACTCAGCCCTGAGAAACAAGACTCGGTACGTACGTAATGATATCTTACTTCTATTGAGTATACATAGAACTATCGGTTGTGCATTATTCCTCTTCTGCAAACTGTATGAAATGGACGCTCTATTTGTTGTAAGTCCTCTGGTTCACTTACAATTACACTCAAAACTTTCATTTAACAAAAGAACTCGCTCTTCAATCAACAAGAACTAATTTAGTGCAAACAGAAAACTACTATCCGCCCGAGCGGTCCCGCACTGAGAAAACTTCCAGCAGTTGAGACAAGTTTTTCAATTCCAATGAACATGCAGAAGAGATTTTTATTTGTACGGCAAACTTTGCTTTGGCGGTTCGGTGACAATCCACAATCATTGCACAATACAACTCCTGTTCTTTGTGGTCGAGATCAGGCCTGGTGCGATTGCACGACGTAGTGTACGGGCTGACCTGGACTTCTAGTTTTCAATAGCTTCAGCGACTTTAAATACTTTAAGTTAGGAACTTAAATTAGAACTGCAGGTAACAGTTGAACAAAGGAAGTAATTTCATCATAAAATCGAGAAAACAGCATTGATTCCTAGATGATGCAATCTAAAATTAAGTGAGTATTTTTGTTAATTTTGTTTCCTAAAAAGCAAAAACCTGGCTATACTAATAATATGACGGAATTAAAATCAAGCAACATTATACGCCTTTGCCCATCTCTAAAGACGAACGAAGGTTACATATATATTTATTGTGAAAACAAATTACCCCTTGTTTAAATAAAACACAACAGCGCGGAACAAAAATCAGGTGGTTAATTAATGTAGGCACATATGTTTGCACGAGTGTCACCACGCGAGACGAGGGTCATTTTTAAATTAAAATTTTATAATGAAGCGTAAACCGTGTTCATGAACAATAAACGTAATTACAAGTAGTATCGGTCCCGTTTCTAATAATAGCTTTACATATCGTATGTGTAGCATCCCGTGACGTCACAACAGTAGTAGCTAATGAAAAACCGTATTTACTATTTGCGTTTGAAGAGTATTTTAACATTGTTTTATTCTAAGTACAATACGCTATGCAGCAACATCTTACACGTTAATCATATAATTATATTTTACACACTATTTCATATGTAGCAATAAATAGCAATTAATAAACCCTTCTATAGAAATGATATCAAAATTGGTTGGAAATGTGAAAGCAATTTAGGTCCTACTCCCGCTTTGTGATTGAATAGCGTGCATGTAAATATCTTGTTGTCTCCCTCACATACCCTAACTATGAAGTGGTGACGTCACTCCGTCGGTCGTGCGTCCTTCAATGCTAAACAGAGTCCTTCTGTGAATTTAATTCTATTTAGATACATAATTAAACTTCTACAGATATCAGATTTAACGTATTTTATATAAAAATAATGGACTCATTTACCGTATTTGTTACAGCTCTGCTCTAATTGTTGATTATTAATTTATCCAATAGTGCTATACCTATTGCATGACTGCATATTAAGCGGAGCATAGTGTTATCGAGGGATAAACGTTAGTTAATCTATGCCCACGGGATCAGGGTTAATTCCGAAATCAAATATGTATTCAGCAGATATTGACAGAGGAGACTAATTTGTGTACGCACTAGCGAGTTTGATGCTATCTCCCCCGAGCCTATTAAATTTTTCATTATTGTCGCAATAAGAATATAATGTTAGACCAGTTTTTTTTTATATAATTACTCGGAGAGCACGATGGCACAAAATGTAATAAAAATATTTGACTTGTACATTGGTATACCTGCAAGTATACCAGCTTTCTTGAGTAAGAAGGAAGAATAAATATAGTTAAAGCCTCATTAAGACGTATCGTTTATTGCTATTAATATTTGTATGCGATTAGAACAAGGATAGATTACTAATCAGTTACTGATAAAAATTCTCATTAGAAGTGCCTTTAAATATTTCCACAATTTTTAAATATTATAAAAACAGCTTCAGATTTTTGTGAAGCAAGACTCGAAAAGCCGAGAGGCGACGCGACGTCATAAACCGCGACACTTATTCTCATTGACAAATGTTTCGAAACTATAAGCGCCTCATTCACGAAAGCTTCCCGGCGGAGTGCATTCGACTTTGTACGCCCATTACAAGATGTCTACAGTTAACGATACAAATCATACCGACAAAATTGTAGAAGGTAATAAAGCTGAATTACATATGATTACTTGCGGCACGACTGCAGTGCTGAGGCCTTGGGTTCGATCTCCGGATCGGACAAAGTGATATTGGGTTTTTCTATTCACTATCAGTCCGAAGTCTGCTCGATATGGCGATAGGCTCGCCCCATCATGTCATGGGCTGGAACACACAGCTGAATGTGAGTGCACAAGTTGCGCTTCGCCTATACCCTCGAGCATAAAAGAAGTGAGTGTATGTATGACTTACTTTAAGGAATGGAGTGTAAATGGGTCTCATTGATTACGACACCCTAGAATACACTAAGGTGTATTGAAATACCACTACATGAATTCCTCGTTTGGTAGACACTAGAAACAAAAAATATTTGTCTATGTTCTATTATATTGTGGTCTGTTCCCTATATGTAGAGAGCGAGTTCGAAACTAGAAATATCTTGTATTCCCGCCTCTAGGACGCGAGAACCTTTTCTATATTCATATCAAAGGCATTTGGAAGCCGGATAGTCCGAGCTACTAGCGCGATTAAACACGGGTGAAGACCCCAGTTCGGTTAATTACATCCCAGATTCAGAGTTAGGTTGATGAGCTGTCATCAGCAGGAATATGTGCTCCAATGTAGCTATTTCAGTTTATATTCGTAAGATTTGATAAATAATTGCACTTATACATATTTGGATTTGTTTTGCATGGAAATCGATATCCCAAAGAATACTATTAGCTCGTTTTTGGGATGGTTATAGTAAGTTAGATTAGATTTTTGGATTGTAAATAATGCATCTGCCTTGCGTGGGATCGGATTGAATAAATCAACCCTATATGCCAATTGGTCTGCCGCCAGCTTTAGTGTCATTTTATCTTAACCTTCTTATTTTGCCAATATAAAACTCCTATGAATGTACCTTCCACAGCATTTCAGAGATATTCATTTACTTTTAACAAACTTAATTATTAAAAAAAATCCTTTAATAGTAGAAATTGAAAAATGTGGTTAAATTTACCCTTGTATTTTTCTTCCATGTGCAAATTTATCGCCTGTTTCAAAGAAGATGTTTGTGCCAACTTTTGCAATCACATCTGTTAACGTAAGTGGAGACAGAATATTTGTAACCACGCTCGTAAACTTGACTTTTTGACCTGTTGCTTCAGGATATATTGAATGACATACAATCATGGTGCGACTTACGATAACTATTCACACGCAAAAATACGCAACAGCCTTCGCTTAATGACATAAAAATAACAAGTCTTCACTGTGGATCTGGCAATGTTGCTGTCGTATTAAACGGTTTGTAAAATTTACGGAGGATCAAAAAATTCATCCGCCTTCCCGTAGTCATCCTTCCTTCAGTTGATTATTATCCTGCCATATAGACGTCCATGGTTGGCGACCGTCAGCATCGCAAATTAACGTAATTTAATGACTAACAGCTGTGATGGCCTAGTTGGTTGTGGAACGGACTGCCAAGACGGATACACACATTCTAAATATTATGTGTGTATTCTTTGTAAATTATCGCTTGCTTTAACGGTGAAGGAAAATATCGTGAGGTAACCTGCATACCTGAGAAGTTCTCTATAGGAATTTCGAGGTTGTGTAAAGTCTACCAATCCGCACTAAGCCAGCGTGGTGGACTAAGGCCTAATCCCTCTCGGTAGTAGAGGAGGCCCGTGCCCAACAGTAGGGCAGCATATAATATAGGGCTAATATTATTATTTATTATTATAATGACTAAAAATATTTCTCTACTATTGTGAACATTTCTCATTACTTGATCCACTCGCTCGTTTTCTTCCTCTATTATAAAAAATACCATTGCGATACAAAAGCAAAGTTAAATTGTTACACCGTACTGCGAAGAAATTACTTTTAATGTAACAGCGGCAATATTAGTTCTTTTAATCTCCAAAACCGGGTCCCGGCGGTCATTACCGGAAACTTTGTAGCAAAAACCTCGGTTGAGTTTTTCTTTCCAACGGAAAATTACTTAAAGTATAATAGAACGAGGCAATGTTCTTAACAGCCATGCTTACGTTGTGTGTATTCTTATATTACCTTGGTTAGTGACTCCGTCTTATATATGTGTCTTACTGGAACACAAGAGCCTGCATTATTGTGTTGATTGGCCCTCGCTAGTCCATTATTACCAAATAATTACCTCTCTGTAGTCGATGATCAGTACTCGTCAGTCGTCATGATGTCTGGACCTCACTCCATTAAGAGTATAAGAAAAAATCGCGATCTCTTTTCTACGGGTACAAGAAAAATACAAATTTTCAATTAACTGTGAACCTTATTTTCATCTGAATATATGGAGATATTATCCGTATTTTTCCATTACCTGAACTTAGCCGAATGCACCTGACATGTTCCTAATACATGAGTTAGGGATTGGTATGCGAGCAGCAACGCACTACATAGACAAACTTCAGTGCGGTCTCGAACTTGTGAACTACGTGCGTATTTACTGTTAATTACAGGTTCAGAGGGAGGAGAACAGGCTGAAATAATTTCGAAACTATTAGGCACATGTTGCTCCTGCGATAATGTAAGACTCTTATCATTCACTAATCTAGTAGCAGGCAATTAGTAGTAAGTACTGATATTTAAGTATTCGTTGCTTAAAAATAAAATCAACTTCCGTCGGGAATTATCAGCTTTCTGGAGTGCCTGTTGACCTCGCAATTTCATATAAATATTAAAAAATTCATCAAAAATTTTTGCTGGCTAATGAGTTGAAATGAGTGTTTTATAGCCGCAAAACGGGAGCAGTTTCCATGAAGTGGCAAGCGATACAGCGGGCTGTAGTTCGTACTTACTAAATACGAAAATCCACTGCGGCGTGTTCAGGTTTGAACTTGGAGTTTTATTTATAACACATAGTTTTCATATAAAAATGTGTTAAGGATGGGAAGATGAGATTAAATCCAAAGACGTGAAGTTATAGTAAGTTACCTGGCATTAGGATTTCGATGTCTCACGATAATAACTCAAGTGTGTTATAATTCAAAATTCTTTGACGTGAACCGTAATAAGTTTTGTCATTACAATTACTATCCGGCAAGCGGTTAACTTCTTTTATATAATTTTGATATTCAAAGTTCAGGTCTCTATAATATTATATCAAAAATATTTACCGACAAAACTAGATTCAACAAAATGTTACGTAATATCTGAGCATAGTAGACTGCATAATAAGTAACATCAGCCGTAATCGTATACATTCCACGAGCCTTAACTAATTACAAAAAACAAAAATAGACAACAGTATTCCAGCGCAAACAAAATGAGAACAATGCGATGTACGACGTAGCGCGCGTGACAGACACCCGCCGGCGTGTTCTATCGCAATGTTCTACAGGCATTGTACCTACACTTTTTATAGACACAAGCAAATTAGTATATTATATCAAATAACTAAGGGCATATTTCGTATTAAACAGCTAATGTAAATAGTATAGATTTTATTACTCTTTATTTGGGGGCATAGTTAAGAGTGTGATTTTAGTTGGATCCACATATATGTGACAAATAACATGAACACAAAAGTTGTGTAATAATAATAATAATAATATCAGCCCTATATTATATACTTGCCCACTGCTGAGCACGGGCCTCCTCTACTACTGAGAGGGATTAGGCCTTAGTCCACCACGCTGGCCTAGTGCGGATTGGTAAACTTCACACACCTTCGAAATTTCTATAGAGAACTTCTTGGATGTGCAGGTTTCCTCACGATGTTTTCCTTCACCGTTAAAGCGAACGATAAATTCACAAAGAATACACACATGATTTTTTAGAAAAGTCAGAGGTGTGTGCCCTTGGGATTTGAACCTGCGGACATTCGTCTTGGCAGACCGTTCCACACCCAACTAGGCTATCGTCGCGTATACCCAACTAGGCTATCGTCGCGTATAAAAGTTGTGTAATAGGTTTTAAATATTGAAATTCAATTTACTAAAGGAACTAAGAATAGTACATGACCATAATGAATTAGGAACAACGCTCAATTCTGATTAACTTGATTACCAATTCGAGCGATGCTAGTAATTCGTACCAATATCTAGTAAGTGTTATCGCAATGTTCAGGCGGGTAGCGTGGGTTTCATTGGTGCTTACAAGTATCGTGACGTCACAAATCGCTACACACCGAAAGTTTTGGTTGCTTGCAGGTAAAGTATTCCAGCGAGTATTTATTTTGGCACAATAAAAATGACAGGCAGTGAGAGGTATATACACTGGCGTAGTACAGAACTATTATTAAGTCCTCTTTTCAGTAGCATAGCTTCTCATAGAGGGGCCCTATATCTAAATTTGTCGGAGTGTCCATCAGGGCAGAGCGAACTTTTGGGCACCTGCTTAATTTAAAGTAGATATGGGCCAAGAGGGGCCCCAGAGCTCGTGGACCCCGTATCACTGATACGGCGCGGATGTAACTACGCCCCTGCCTCTTTTAAACGATGAAAAATTAAGTAAAATGCTTTAAGAAATATTAATTATTATCTACTGAAAATATATCTAACAGTCGATTAATATTTTTTGCTTATAGCTCGACTCTGCTCGCGCTCGGTTATTCCGGAAAGTAAATCCAAAGTCGATCGAATTCCTTAGTTTTCTATTAGTCTTAATTTCTTCAGAATCAGACAGCTCCAGACATTGATCACCTTTCTTTTCAAAACAAAAAACCCAATATTCAAACTTTTAGGAGTAGTGTTTGTAGATGTATTCAGTTTTCATCAAATATATCAGTGAAGTGTCTCTTACTATTTTATCCCCGCCTACCTTGTGCAGAAGACCAATTGTTCAGCCATTAACCCTAAAGTACCCACGGAACGATCTCATTTGTTTAGTCCTCCCCGCCCCCACCGCTTCCTACCGCGGCTTACCGCACTAGAGAATAGCTCCGATACAATTCCGATTGCATTGGGTTGTATACGACACTTAACTAAGTAAGCTTTTGTATCGGAATTAGACATATTAACTGCACACTCCAATGTCGCCATTCTGTTTGAATGTAGAGGCAGCTTTAATTATTGAGCATTAATAATACTGATGTCTAACGCTCATAGTGAAGCGCGGTGTTAATTAAATTCGTATTTATTAAGATTTTTAATAAATTTCAGATAACTCTCTGTCTTCAGTCGGCCCCTCATTATGGAGGATCGTGATCCAGTCCAAGGTCATTCAGTAATGTTATGGTGCATGATTTGCACGGGGCATTCATGATGCTCGTTAGCTTTCGTTAGTTTTGTAATGTTTATGCCTTTGGCGCCCATGACATCACAAAATGGCCCAGCGGAAGATCGGCGCTGGTCTTTTATCAGCATATGCTGAGCTGGGTTCGCTTTTGTGACGAGCAAATAGATTTAAGTGTATTAAATTTATAATTACCTATATTATGTAATTTTGCTTGTTACAAAATTTTTTTTTTCTTTCTCCACGAGACGCGATCTTCGGCTTAGTGCACCGCTACGCTCATTGGCATATTTATGGAGTTGGCCACCTGGTCGGACCAACGCTTCGGATTACGCCCAAATAACTAAATAATAGAATTTTATAAGTTAAATGTTTACTCCTACAGAGCTCTTAATCTTAACGTTATAAATTCTTTATTATTTCTGTAAATAATTATAATAGAGATTCAAAGAACAAAGGAATGAATTTAGGTATCAGTCGTGTATTAAATTTTCTTTTTGATGATCAAATCCTCGCTGTCATTAAGGGATTATGTTTTTTGTATCGCTGATCTGGCACCGTAGCCAAGTACTACATACCAGCAACGTATGTATGAGAAGTTATAACAGTTCGTTAAGTCTATCGACAGGATTTGTCATTCGCATACATTTATGTTCCTATCGTATTAGTGTTTACGATTGTAGAACTAGTAGCGTTGGCTATGTATCTTCATGCGGTTTTGCAGTAAATACGTTTAAAATTCATAAAGACGCCATAGCATTTCTCTTCCTTATTAAAACTGTTTATATCAATTATAGAATAAATTATAATTAAGTAACTTAGAATTTATTTTTTGTCTAGGTCACGCCGGCCATTCCTACTAAATCTTCGTAGGTCCGAAACTCTCACAACTCAGACCCACAAAAAGGATTTATAACTCGGTCTTCTAAGCCCGTCAAGCGAAATGAAAAAAGTTACAAACAAATATTACGGGGATCTCTTTCCTATTTACTTTTAATGGAAAGTCGACTAATATTCCCTAAACACTGGAATTATTAAAATAAGATTTGTAAAATTAATCTCATACAGATATACAGATGAGCAAGTTTTTAGGGCCGTGCACTCTCGTGAACTCGGCCCATGTGTAAGCTTTTACATAGAGAAGTAACAAAAAAAAAGCAGAAACTAAAACAATCGATAGGCTCATTTTTAGATCTTTACTAACAATGATCTAGAAATACACCAGTAGCGAAGGGTGAAATTTTTTGAAATCTCACCCGACACAACATAATAAAGTTACTACTATGTTGTGTCGGGTGAGGTGCCTAAATGCGGTCTGCAAATCATTCTAATGATATTTAGATTTTACATAGATGTTACATAAAACGAAAAGGATGCCCACAAGAATCCGGTTATATGGACTTTTCGCCACTGAAATACAAACAGCTGATTGTAGTCACAACTAAGAAATAAATATATTACATTATGTACACATAATTTTAGACCGTTTGATCCCATAAAGCCACTCGTCATTATCACTTATATTACATGTCGGGATACAAAATGTCGAGTATCCATTTAGTTGCATTGCCAAAGTTACCGTCACATAGTTGAGTGCTTACAGTTTACAAACAAAAAGGATGACACGCTCTAGTTAAGTACGTATCGATTACCACCTATTCGCTTTGTAACCCAACCGTGTCAGCTCGCACATAGATTTACGTTTACTGCGAACTTTAAAGGTGCAAAGGATAGCGCACACTAGAACATTCTAGATTAACCGAAGCAAACCAACTTAAGCTCTAGTCATGTATTTAAAATTATATTCACATAACTTTTGTTCGAAAATTGAGTTTTTTATTGAAATGTAAAAAAAATGGGTTAATGGAAAATATTTACCTACTTATAGTGCAAATTTAGACAGCATCAGCTGTCTTTACTTCTAAGCGTGAGAAAAGTATTTGCGATAGTTAATAAATATAATGATTATAGTCATGTGGTAGGTTTATTTATCAGTTTGATCGCGGTGATACTACTCGAACAAACTCAGTGAGTACCAACGAAGCTGTTGAAGTTACGTTCAGTGAAATTAGAGCACGGTTAACAATTAAACTGCGGAATTTGCTGACGCACCTTTATTTAGTCTCCACATTTATACCATCTGATATACAGAGTTTGCCGAGGCCGAATAAAACATTAGATGGAGCGCGTTGAACTCCTGAACAAAGCTCTACTCGAACCTCTAAGTTTTAACTCAAGTACATTAATCTAAGTTATTTTTAGGTAAAATTTACGGCTGAAAAACGTCTGGCTTCAGCGAGATTTACAGACTTTCACTGTTACAGGTATAATACTTGATAGTAGTTAGTACAAGTTATTATCGTTTCTTGAGGCTTTTGTTACATTATTAATATTTCTAGTTACATTAATTACTCTATTCCAACAACTCTTTTGTTTATGATTCAGAAAATACTAGAATGTTAAGTTATTAAAGCGAATAGTTTTAATTTATATAATATGTCCACCCAAGGTCGAGCAAATCTTAGTTTACCAATCTATCATACACCTTAGAGGTCGACAATAATTATTCTGATTGTGTGCGAATAATTGGTGGTATTTAGGTAGCTGAATTATGGGGTAAGACAGGGAGGCATAATGTCTCCGATTTTGTTCAACATTTATGTCAATGACCTGATTGTTGAGCTCAGTAGCAAATTGATTGGTTGTCGTATTGACGATATCAGTGTCAACAACATCAGCTATGCTGATGATATGGTACTGCTGAGCCCAACGGTACGGGCACTTAGAGAACTCATAAAGTGCTGTGAGCGTTATGCCCTGCTGCATGGTTTAACATATAATGTTAATAAAAGTGAGTTCTTGGTGTTTAAGGCTGAAGGTAAATGTCCTGAGTCAGTACCAACCATTACACTAAATGGTTGTGCAATTAAGCGCGTATTTGAATTTAAATATTTAGGGCATTACGTAACCGATGATCTTAACGATCAAGCAGATATTGAAAGGGAGCGTAGAGCGTTGGCAGTTCGATGTAACATGGTCTCTAGCAGGTTTGCGCGATGTAGTGAGGCGGTTAAAACAACATTATTTAAAGCCTTCTGTCAAGTCTTTTACACGTGCAGCCTGTGGACTAACTATACTCAGCGGGCTATCAATGCTCTACGTATACAATATAGTAACGATTTTAGGATTTTTATGGGTCTACCCCGGTACTGCAGTGCGTCAGGGATGTTCGCCCAAGCAAAAACAAATGATTTCTTTGCGATTTTGCGCAAAAAGACTGCCTCGATGCTGAGCAGAGTGCGAGCTAGTTCCAATCATATCCTGAAAATGATTGCTGGGCGGTATGACTCAACTCTTTTGTATTCTTGTGTGCGGAGGTGTATGTCTACCGTAAAATTAGTGCAAAAATAATAGTATTAAACTGTTTACTGTTTACTAACCTAGCCCTTAAGTCATAATTTTTACTAACATACTATGGACTCACTGATTTTGAAATAAAATACATTTTTTTTTTTTATTTAACTTATCATCAATTTAATCTTGTCTCCTTTTAACATTCTCTTGTAATATTTAGGATACGCTAAACTGCATTTGAACAAATGTTTGTCATCTTCATGACAAAGTGCGCAATAACTCGGGTAACTAACGAGCGGTTCCCAAATCTATCTGTTAGATGTTTGTGGCCCCTAAACATTTGTCCCGTGTCTGAACGTCACAAATAATATCGTATTAGAATCATAAAAGACTACTGATGATGATGTCTACCTAGCTGATTTCGGTCTCGGCAACTGTACAAACTGGACAGGTATATTTAACTCGAACTAAGGCTGGGTAATTTCTAGTCGTGCTTCAGACCTTTGATTTATTTATTTATTTATAAATTGTATGAAAGTACAGCACTTGGCCAAAAGACTTACAACTAACAATATAATCTAACTCTAAATTTAACAATATTAAGACAACAATAACAATAATAAAATTCGAACTAATAACAAAAAAACCTGATGCGCTCTTATGTGACTTATGTAGCCAATTTTATTTATGAAAGTACAATCATACTTTGGGTACGACAATACCCCGACAAAATAATTATAAGTAAGACTTCTATCCAAGTAGGGACAGGACTTGGTGCTAATATTGCCTGAAACATTATGCCTTTAGAAATTAATAACTACAATAAAAACGGCCCACCATTTTTTTACCAAAACGAATTTGTTTAATACGTACAGATCCCATCCTTACCGTCAACCCTGAACATACATTTGCACTGTCACAAGACAAGAAACTAAATCAATAATGTAACAAAGTGAAAATGTTCCTCTCCGATTATGAAGGGCGACATTAAAACGGCGGTAGGGCCTGGAGGGCACGGAGGAGGCTGGAGGGGAAAGGGGAAGGAAGGGAAGGGAGACGTGAACCATGACGTGTGCTGAGATATTAATGTAGGTAAAAAGTGGTGTCAGTTAAGACGGAGGTCGACTATTCTCACGCCGAGTGAAGAGCGTCTCTGAGTGACTGTGACAACGTACTTTGTACTACAATAAATTCATCGAATAATTTATCATAATCTATATGTTGTGTTTTATACTATCAATTTTATTATTAATAAGCCTTATTCAAGAAATATTAACAACAATCTGCGCTTTTTAATAATTGTATCTGTGATGTTAAAAATTCATGCTGTTAGTTACATAACTAAACAAACAGAATAGAAGTAACAGGTCCCAAAAGGATTAAACATACACACACAATATCACGCATTTACCCCCGAAGGGGTATGCAGAGGCGCAACCAAGGTTCCCACTTTTCGCCAAGTGTGTTCCGTCCCATGGTGTTATAGGGGGCGAGCCTATCGCCATATCGGGCACAAATTTCAGACTCCGGGTTGATACTGCAGAAAAACCCAAATATCACTTTGCCCGACCCAGGATTCGAACTCAGGACCTCAGAGTGCTGTCGTACCGTGCATGCAGTACAACTACGCCACCGAGGCAGGCAGTCAGTTATAATTAAAAAGGGCAAATATTCATTATATATACTTTTTGCAGCAGTCTTGACTGCTTCGGTGGTGTAGTAGCATAAGTACCGCTCTGAAACCCGGCCCGGGGAGATATATAAATTTTTAATCAATATCAGCCCGGAATCTGGAATTTGTGCCCGATATGGCGATAGGCTTGCTTCCCGTTACATCACGGTATGAAATATATACAGCGACAAAGGTGCATCAGTTCGCATCTCTGCTTCTCCCTTCGGGAATAAAAGGCATGCATTTGCGGAGGTCTGTTGGATATACTTAACAGCGCGAGGTACTTAGTCGCCAAATCTCGATAGTCTTAACTAGTGTCATTCGTGTAAACTCCAGAATGTAGCATCGAAATAGTTGTAATCACAAAGCGATGCCTCATTAGAAATACGAGGTCTAGCATGTTATAAGTGAGGCTGGTAAGGTTTGGTCGTTCATTGCTAACTACGAACTAAAATACTAGACTAACTGCAAACCATTATTAACGATTTTTATTATTTAAAACTATTCTCATTGACTCCGTCAAAACATTATTGCAAACACTGTTGATCGGGGGCAGGGATGTAGAAATCGGTAGTATAGTCTAGGCGGATCTGAATATTCCGAAGAATTACCATATTTTAACCTAGATTTACAGAATATGTAAGTACTACTAAGTACTAGAGACACGTGGGCAAAAACACAGACAACTACAATGACAATAAAATATGTTATTTTTATATTCTCTGCAAAAACCTGCCGCGGGGTAAAAGAATTTGCTATCATGTCTTCAAACAAAAATAACTGGATTTGGAATAAGCCTAGCCCTGAGAGAGTTTTTGGGGTTGTTTACACACCCTCTTTAAGAATTTCGCTCTCAGAAATTATTTAGACAATCAAGAATATCATCTGACACTCTTTGTAACACATTTAACTATAAACAAATTAAGTAACATGAAATATTTACCGCTGTCTCTACTCATCATCAAAGCTTAATTAGATTGAAATGTGTGTGTGTGTGTGTTAATAATAAGAGAACTATTTGATGGTTCCCTTATTATAAACATGGGTACAAGCCCGCATTCAAGCTAATTGCTTAAGTTTACGCGCAAATTAAACCTAATACAAAACCCAACCAATTGCCCAAGTTGTAATCGATTTGGCGGCACACACATAACAAAAACCTTTTAAACTATTAACTAATTTCGCGATAGTTTAATTAGAGGTATATTTTGCAGGTGGGTTTGGTGGTCATGATTGCTTGAAAGTGACGCCTCATTGACCTCATTGCGAAGTATATGTTCTGCCAGATCCTGGGTCTAATCTCTAGGTTTAACATCATTCTGTGGCTATTTATAAACCAATTAGCACTAGGTTACCAAATAGGATTAACATCTGCTAACTGGCCATAAGGAATGTTAACCACAAATATCTTTTATTTATCGCGTTTTAATCTAGTACGCGGACATTTGATACAATATGCGAAGGATAAATATAAATGTGATGGCTCAAAGAGACTCATTGTAATGGATTCGCTTGCAGATGTTCAGCGTTGAACATCCGACCGCAGGGAAAACACAATCAGAAACAACTCGTTGTTTTGACGAAACGCAGCTAACTGCACAGCCCGGAATTTAATGAACTTGTCCCTGAGCGGGAATAGTCTAGTTAAGAGTAGAACGAAACGATCCGTAGGTTAAAACACAAAGCCACGCACCTCTTATTTTTAAAATATATGTGTGAATTTGAATTAAATCTTGTTTGTACGATGCTGCATGCATAGGTGCCTGAGGAGTTCTTAATAAGAATTTTGAAGATTTGTGAAGTTTACCAACTAGCATTAGGTCAGCTTGATAGGCTAGGGCCTAATTCCCTCAAGGAGTTGAGGAGGCCCGTGCCCAGCAGTGGGTCAGTATACAATATAGTCTAAGAGTTGAAGAAATTTTTGGGAAGGTGTTTAAGGCAATGTTAAACTTTATAAAAATCTTATTATAATTTTACCTGAATACGATAATGCATTCCTGGCTAAAGAGTTGTAAGTAAGCTAAAACCTTTTTTATTCATTTTAAAATTCTAATTACTTAGTATTTAGAACTTGAAGATTTGAAAAATAAAAACACCAGAACATTTAACCGGGTCCCAACCTTTCTGTACAACAATATTTTTAAATAAACCGAGTCATTTCTTTTAGGTTTCCTTATGTCATTGTTTCTCAGTATTTGATCCTCATTAGCAACACTATCGAATAGTCTAATTATAGTTTGTTGATATTGTCTTGTCAAAATCAACAGGTTTGACTTTTGGCTACTGAATATTGATTAGATACATGATTATATTTTTCAACAATAGCCTTATGTTAATTCGGGACTTTATCAATCCGTATTCAATATATCATACAAATCCATCAAGTTGTTTCTTCTTTCAATAATTATCCTAACATGTTTACAAACTTTAGTAGACGTTATATGCAAGGTCACGTGAAGAAGTTCGACACATCACGCATTTACCGTTAAATGAATTTCGGTGTTCGGCTCACGGCTGGAAGACTGTGCTGATGGTTAACTTAATATAGGTTACTTTGAATCTCGGTTATTGTCTTACGTGAGATATGTTTTCTTAGAAGAGGTTTACGCGAGCATATCCTCAAGTATAATCTAGTATTTTTAATAGTGGTTATAATATAGTTTAGTACCTCTACAATTTTGTCAAGACAGCCTTTTTGTCTCTCATAAATTAAACAAAGATACTTTAGGAATTTCGTGAAATAATTCCGGCCATACCGTCGAAGCGGCTTTCAAAAATATAAAGCGTCACCTCTGTATTCCGTCGAGTATTTGTTACAAAATTCTCTTATTTTTTGATTGAATGTCAAAGGGATATTCCACTTTTATAAAACAATTCCATAATGTATTTAAAATACAATTTACAATTATTTTAGCTGTTAAAAATGTTGGTGAGTCTTGTCTTAAAGAGCAAGCTGCCTATATTCCACTATCATACACACTTGAATGGTTGACAGTGATGGTTTGGCAAACGTATACGTCCAGCATCGAATGTCAAAACAAATATGTATCGAAACACTAAAACCGCCATCAAATCATAGCGGTGAGTCGTGCAGTTACAATAAATTTATCTCGATTAGGTAAAGCTGAGTTAGACTTGGATACATCTAGTCTGTCCAGAATTAGCTCTAACAGTACCCAATATCTTCACCTATAACATAGCAACAGTTTACCAACAAATATCGATACAATAATGTCATATTCCGGCCTCCGCCCGTCACGACTCGTCGCGGCTCTTCTCGGCGTTTCCGATTCTAACATTTGTGTGTTCTCGTGGTTTATTCTGATGCCGGATGAGTTGCACACATGTTACTAGGTATTGGTATTTTTGTTTGTCCTTTAGCGCATTTTACTCAGACATTAGAAGTTGGATGGCATTTATTCGTGGCAGTGATTGCTAAATGCGGTGAATTAAGTGGCTCTAGGTTTTATTCTTGAGATAATATTTTTTCCTATGACAATAACTTATAAGTTGAGTTCCGATTACACGAGACAGATATTATATCATACAAGGTATATTTTATGGATTAATATTGTAATACATATAAAAAAAAATCAGTGACTAAACTAATTTGTGTTTTGTTATACTAATTTCATTTGCAATGAGAATGAACAATCGTATGTAAAGCTTACGCTGACAAACATCTTACATTTAAACTATACTATATTATAGTCCGGTCAGTTCTTTGCGTGGATACGCCACCGCATTATGGGCGCCTATTCTTCCCATCCACTGAGAACGCATTGAAAGTATACAAAATAAAAGCCGTAAGGTAATTTGCTACCGAAGTGAATTCGCCCGTACCTTATCTTCGTATCAGGAAAGGTTGTCTAAGTTTAAAATAAAGAAGCTTGTTCGAAGCGGGAAAAAGACTGACTTAACTTAATAATATAATAATATCAGCCCTGTATAATATACTGTCCCACTGCTGGGCATGGGCCTCCTCTTCTACTGAGAGGGATTAGGGCTTAGTCCACCACGCTGGCCTTGTGCGGATTGGTAGACTTCACACACCCTCAAAATTCCTGTAGAGAATTTTTCAGATATGCAGGTTCCCCCACGACGTTTTCCTTCACCGTTACAGCAAGCGATAATTCACAAAAAAACACATATATTTTTTTTAAGAAAAGTTAGAGGTGTGTGTGCTCATGATTAATTTCCATCTAAATCAACAATTATTGATCATAACCAATGATTATAAAATACCATTATAAATTGATTTAATTGTACCATCGTATATAACTGTTGTGGCTCAAATTTACTCTAACAGAGTACACAAATCCTGTAATAGCCCGAATAATATCTAATTAGGTAGCAATTTTAAATCCCTTACATCCAAACAAAAACGGATATGCCTTATTTGGGGATCCTTTGAGCCTCGAACGTTTACCTGTAATGAAAGGTTAAGTAATTCTAAGAGTTGCCAGTTTATTACTGGAATCCAGATTTAATAGTAATATACTGCCGCAATATCGTCATTGCGTAGTGAGTAACTTGATGGCTTTGAGTTGGATCCTTAGTTGAAATATGGGGTTTTGTTTGATAAATGCAAATATGTTCGCCTATCCTTACAGGGTGTTAAACATAGTGCCTTAAATGTGGGTGTGATGTTTGGTGCGCGAACTGTGTAAATAAAGATTTGAAAATCTTACTAAATTACTTGGGTCTGTAGCAGTTTCTCTGCCTTGGCAACTAGTTTAAATACGATTTAAAATGACTTATAAAATCTACACCAGATCATTGAAGGCAGAAACAACTATCGAGAGTCAATTTACTGTATGGCGTCAACTAAGTTTAGTAATATCAGCATTAAAACCAGCAATATTATCCGGCATGTCCTTCGCACCGGCCCTCCGGCACTCCGGGAAGGCGCGCCGACCTCACAATCCCTCCATTGCCCGAATATGTTTGTAAATATTGTGCCTTTATGGCGAATTTATCGCTTACCTCAGGAACAAAGAAAGATGATCTCTTACATGTTTCCTTTGTCACAAAAACACTTTTAGTCAAAAGATTTTGGATTCGGGCTTATATTTATCATTTGCGGAATATTATGGTTCAATCGTTTTTATAACTGTGTTTAGATATGTATCATGTGAGACGTCTGTAGGAATAATTGAATTGTATATTTTTGCCGCGAAGCAATATGCCGAATTAAACGAGGACTAGTCAGTCGCATTATGATATAATGTCTTATTGTTATCAATGACATTTGTCGCCTTGCGTGTGACACTACACTGCACAAGTCAATTACTCTGTTTTTTGAACAAACGTTATATACATATTTTTGATTACACAGAGATATTAAATATGTTCCTTAATGTACATTAAATACATCAAAAAATTAATACTTTTCCCCTCACTTCTCATAATCTTACACAAATATTTCGACAAGATTGAAATACGTCAGAGAAATAGTCGAACCAGTCGTTGCAGACCATAGCCGGCTACTCCACTACGTCACGAAGGCCGCGTAATACCAGATTATGTCGCGGTGAAGTAGCATTTCTTTTAAAAATGGACTTTAGTTTTTTATCTTACCAAGTGGCGAGTCTGCAATAGTAAAATCTCAAACAGATAATATCAGCAACGAAAAGAGCACTTTCAACCTTTAAACGTTTCTTTGAGCTTTTAAGCTTAATATTAAAAGAGACAGGGAGAAATATAAACGTTTATATTAAAGAAGAGAGGCAGGCTACGAAGTTAAAAAACATTCTTTTCACAGTTAAATATCTCTGATGGGTCTATAACCGTAAGTGAGCCGGCGCTATATTGCTGTAGAAGTACAGTAGAAGTACTATATTTCTACTCTAATTGTGTTTTTATTGGTTCTTTATTGCATTTTGTAGAGTAATATTATGTTTATATTTAAAAATACTAATTATTTTGGAACTACTGATTCGATTCGGATATTTATTCACTAGTAAAATGCTCCACTGTGCTTGCGTGGTATAGACTACTTTTTAAACGAAAGACGGATTTTAATATAAGCATTGCGGTCGGCAATACCTAGCTGATATAAAATGTTCAGTTATCAAGACGGCGTATAATTTAGTTTCTACATTGGATCGGTAAAATTTTAGACACACGAGCCCATTTCTATCCTTGGCCGACCCTGCGTGGGATATAGTTGGAAAGGTAATTACAAACAATTGTTGTAACAATAACCACGGAGCCACGTCGCACCGCGGCCGGCGGCGAGCAACCGCCGAAGGCCGCTGCTTTGATGTCAGCCTGTTTGTTTGTCCAGAGAGTTAATTACAGTTTACAGTTAACTATAGCGTGGCGTTTTAGTGAAGCGTCGATGTGCGGATTTGTTATTGTGCCGGAAATTGAATACGAAGGTTGGTAATCCAATAACACATAATGACTAAGAAGCATTCTCTAAACTGATTTTAGTAAACAAGGTGGAAGAGTGTAAGAAATGAGTAACTTCGCGCCTCATTACTCATAACTATAGCAGCTCTTTCATGGATTAACTTGCGAGACAGTGATATAAGTGAAATCGGCCCCGACTCACAAAGAAAGAGAGAGAGAATGAGAGATGTTTGATCATTACGGTAACTATAATTATGTTTGGAGTAATAGAGAATTAATACATTACCTATTTGAGGTTATGGTAGGTAGTGAATCTGTAGTATACAGTGTAAGGACCGCTATAGCTTTCTAAAGCCAAACTGAATTGAAGCCAGAATAATTACTTATTGAAATCCAATTATACAATCGTTTGTGTAACGTGCATTCGGCTGTAAATTCGCAGTTTATTTGCACGCGAAACAAAACGGCCGAGCGTGCATCTCTCGCACATAAAAAAATATTTTTGTCATAAAATAACGAACCGACACAAAAGAATATATAGTAACAAGCATGCGTCAGAACACAATACATTTTGTAATACCATATGAGTCGCTCAATGGACCCTCAACCAGACCGATACAATACATGTCAATAATACGAAAGTTGATATTACATTAGCTTCGTAACAATATGATCACATTATCTATTGAATGAAGACTACAGATTAGGTATTTAGTGCATCGTCTAACATTACAGAGTTTACGATTTTGAACGTTTGAACGATCTGTGTTTGAATAGATACCGGTTCTGAAAACAATTCGCTATGAACAAGCTACTTTATTTTAATATACTTAAAGATAATTTTTATTTAATAAAATAGAATCTGCTTTTTCTTCACCTTAGTATGCCCCCGGGTCGGTTCTATTAAAGAAAGCGTGGCTTGGCATCACGTAACGCAGATTTATAGATTTTATAATATACTTTCCAAATTATAGTGGAGAATTCTTATTTATGTAGGCGTCCCCGTGATGCTTATCTATAGCCCTGAAGGGAACGCTCATTAAGAAGAAAAGGCGATTGCATGCTGTAAGGCTTAAAAATATAAACCCTCGCTTACAGTATATACTTAATTTGTTATTTGTATCCGCCCAAAAAGTGACTACCGTATCCAAAGACTAAAACCCAATATTATGCCCCACATGCGTGAGTTGCGTTCCTAGATCAGCATGTGTTTATCCGGGCTCAAACAGGCCGGCATAATTATAACAAGTGGCGAGCAGTAATCAACTCTCGTGAGTCAACACTTTGTCTGCACCCTATTCACCTTATCATCAGATCCAGGGTGTCACTTTATCGCACTCGAAAAAAAAATCGGTTCACTTGTCTATCAACTAAGCTGGCGCTACGAAAATCTAGTGTTTTTCTTGTGAAACCCGTCAACAGTTTTTTCATGACTCGCCACCTTAAAAACACGCCACAAAAAGCGCCTAACACGACGTAATTATACGTCCTAAAGCCTAGACTACAAAGCCAAATTAAACGTCTCAAAGCAGTCTATGAAAATATCGTTTAAGTGTAACCTTGAACGCTTTCAGCTAATATTAGCCGAGCCTATTTAGCGAACCCATTATCACCACCACATCTAAAGTAAAGGATATCGAAACTACGCGTAACTGAGCCAATTTATAATTTAAATATTGACGTATGCACAAGCAAGTGACGCGAGCTTCTTAACGAATTCATGTGCACGGAGTTGTTAAAGACACGTCTGCGGGACGCTACACACTTTCGCTACGTAAGATACATAACTATCGAGTAAAGTATAGATTTGAACGTAGATTTTCCTGTAGAAATCAGAAAGATATCATTTGTTGTGGGCAAACATTTGTATGTCGTGAATATATCATTTCAATAAAAATGACTATGTATCAAGTCTTGAAATGAATATTTTAGATTTTAAGAATATACCAATAGTTAGGTATTACGGCGCAGTAACTTTAATAATTAAATTAAAGTTTAGTTCAATATGTTTTTTTAATTATAATGAACTTTTCAATTGCAATTAGGAATCTGTTAACACGTTTAATAAATACATACAGATTTCAATTTAACATCAATAAATTTTCTAATTTAGTGAACTAGAACTTTCTGAGATTGTTTTAACGTCAAGAGACGGTTGCATGGACCTTCCCTAAATGAAGCGCCAGGTGACCCTTAGCATTCGCCAGTCGTCACTCGTGCTGTTTACTATCGTTTGTATGACGAGACGTGGGAACGAATTTTAAAATTGTATCTCCAATTCTAGCAAGAACTTAGTTCAAAACATGCTGAAGAATGCACGCATTTTCCGAGAGCTTTCACACTGATAACATGGAATAATACAAATAAAAGCTTTACAAGTTCAACGCTCTTATTCTTACGTGTAAAATGATAAAAGTAAAATATTTATTTCAATTTATTATCGACCTCGTTATGTTTTTGCTAATAAGCGAGGAGGTAACAAAATATTCAGAACAGCTTTTTATAAATGTACATACATTTTCAATTTAAAATTTATCACTTCATTTTGAATAACACGAATACAAACATATTTTCTTACAACTTTTAAAATATTTTATTGGAAATATAGTGCTTTTGACAGTTATAAAAGCTTCGTTATACGTATTCATATTTAAGTTTATGCAGATTTTTTATTTATCCGCCGCAATTGTGATTTATTTCAGTAAAATAATGTTCTTCCTGAGTCTTAACTTATCATTGTATTGAATGATAAAGAGAACAAATTGCTCTTATGGTTATATTTCAGATTAACGATTGCAGTACCCCGCAGTGCTTTGTTATTTCAAATAGATGAGAAATAAGGTAATCACTGGGCACCGACGCTTACCACCAACTGATTGACCTTTATTAATTCGTATATAACAATATACATATTATGTCACCTATAAAGTGAAAATGCTAACAATATTTTAAGAGCCATTTATGGAACGCTGCGGTTTGAGGCACTCGTGTTTTAATTACCACAATATCGTCGAGCTTATTAAATAATTTACCTGTGCTTATTAATTATATGCTATTCGAGCTTTCACGAAAGCATTTTAAATTTAAAAGCCCATTTTAATTACCTTAAGCGAAGATTCCTACCGCTCTGTTAGCTATAAATAATACAGCATAAGCAAATGGTATTTTATAATAAAGATGCAATTAATGCATCTGGTTTCAGGATAAAGCTTCAACACGGTAATTGTAGTCATTTTTAAACTTAACCCACAACCCTGAAATAAGCTTTAACGTACATATTTGAATCCATCAACGCACACATTTATTGAACATCGTCTTAAATTGACGCAAGATCACGATTTGCACTGAATGTGCCAGATTCATCGTGAAAACCTTTTTTCTTCACTTCACTGCACCTGACGGTAACCGGGGTGTAATCCAGACAGAGTGTCGATTGACCAGAGACGATTACCACCATTACACCATGGTACTTACAGAATGCAAATTGCGAAAATGGGAGCACTAGTTGTGCTCTCGCCTCCGGGAACAAAAGACATCTGTGTGTGTGTGTGATGCAACACCAACTTATCGTTAAGTATTAATTCCCGTAATCTTTTCTTCTACAACTGTGAGCTTTTACTATAATAATAATATATTATAGTGGATTAACAATTATCGTAATGTATACAGACGTCGGTTGCACCGACAGACATTTAAAAGAGTAATAAAACTAAACACAAAGCAATTGAAAACAAACTAACGTAAATTTTACCAGACAGGCGTATTTAAAGTTGTTTCATTTATATCAGTTTGGTGATTCTAAAGTTATTTTAAAGGCACGTAGATATTTGTAAAGTATTTTACATATAACTTTTTTCAATAATTCTTATTTCACGAAGTTGTTATGACATTTTTTGGTCTTAGTCAAAACAATAAACAAATGTAACTATTAAAAGAGATCTTTAAAACCCAACGTACTTTATAAATCTGAATATTGAATTATAAAGCAGAAACGTGGCATAAGAGTTGCACAAGCCGGTCTCGTTGGACGAGAGTCAATAATTCCAGTCAGGAACTCAATAAGTCGATTCAAATTCCAAGACAGACCGATCTGCATTATTCATATTAGTTAGGCTACATACAGCTGAAGGGGCCGGGCGTCGACAGCAGAAACATATTCAATTAATAATGCATTTTATATTCTGTGTTAAGGTAAGGTAGCCCGGGATAATTACAACCACCATGTAGAATAATAATATTTTAAAAGTCCGCCCCGAATCTATCTCCCCACAGCGTGACACCGAAGTGCGTGGCCACCACACCGCCAGCCAACTCTATATCCTCAGTTTGTAATTAGCGTGATTGTCATTAATTATTCCGTAATTAACATGCTGGGTTATTGTAATCCCATTGCAATTAATTGTAATCATCGGCATAATTACCTGCGTTCGATTGTGACTATCTACTTAGCAGATGCCATGTGCCTGTAATGGTAAATGTTCAATAGACATATTACATTTTTACTGACTAGTTGGCACGTCGTCGGTGGGAGTGCGTCCGAGTAGTCATTCCTTTTTTCCCTTTCTTTGCCAGTAACTTCGTCCGTTTGGGATTTTATTCCTTATTTTTTCATACCTAATACAGTCTACGTGCTTGATTTTCCAATGTTACGCTAATAGATCACATTGAAATATGTTCAAATGTTTATACATTTTACTTGATGCGTGAACAAATTGGTCTATTATTTTAATATAGATGCATTAATCTATCTTTTCTGTTTATGTGCGACTGTCTCGGGGCTTAGACTCTGAGGGATTATGTGTGATTGATTTGACAGCTCTTTAGGTAATAAAATACAATTATATTGTGCTCTCAAATAACTTAAAAGTTGAGACAGGCTTTCAAAACAATTTGACTAGTTTGATGTTTAAAAATATCAAGAATGCTATTAAAATAAAACTAAAATTTTACAACTGCATAAATTTAGTGGATAATTTACTAAAATAATTGATTCTTTGACGTATAGGTACTCATAACAGTGTGAACTTCAATGTTAACTTCAAATGACAAATAGGAACTCATAAACTGGATTAACAGAGACGACACTACAATTATTAACCTGTGGATCCTAGTTAGGTCGAAACAGTGGTGCAAATTAATAACATCGTCATCTTAATACAAACCCATAGTGTGTTTCTGAGGTCATCACGCAATCACGTGCCGTCAGTTCTATTACCTAATAAAGAGTAATACTTACTGACGAAGGACTCTTCTTGCTTCGGTTGGAAGAGAAGTGCTCGATCACCTCCCAGTTGGACTTCTTCGGTGCGGGGGTGTCGGCGGGGGAGGGGGAGGCGCGTGCGACGGCCGACGGCGTGCTGCGGCCGGACTCGTCGATTGCGCGCGCGCCGGGCGCCGCTGAACGGAGAGATGCGCAGCGGCGGCCGCGCAGGGCATCCTATACACAGACCGAAAAGTTGAATTTATATTTTCTGTATTCATTGTACTTATAAGAATAAATATAAAATTTAAATAAGAATAATTTTTTATTTTTTATTTTTTTTTTATTTATTTATTTAACACAAAACAGGTTACAACTAAAAATACACCAATTATTGATTACAAAATATGCTTACTTCTAATCGCAACCCAAAACTTGTGTATAAAGAAAAGTTAATTATAGCGGACGAGTTTAAATATTACAAAGTAGATAGAAATGTTACGTTATTATTATGAATATTAAAGTTATTTTAACTGTAGAAACTAAATGTAAGTAGTAGTAAATATTTTACCGACTACAAAATGAGTAAGATGACATTAACCATCATGACAAGTGTTAATGTGACAAAACACAAAAATAAAAACATATAAATCTTGAGTAATTGATTAATTGAAGATATTAAGGATCTCTCTTTTGTAAATATTGATAGTATTTTGATATATATCTAAAGAAGGATTCTTAATACTAAGTTCATTAAACTGACGACACATTCGAACAATGATTTTGGAACAATTCGAATTCGAACAATAATTGACCCTAATTCTCAGAATTTAGACATACTTAATTACTTATTTGAAAATTTACGTCATTGCGTTAGTAAACTAATATGGCATATTTACGCAATCTGTTTATATAACTAATGAGACCACATTATTCAATATATCGTGGATTCATATTTTTCCTTCACAGCTAATCATCTAGGTACTCTGTTACGGAATAATCTGAGTGTATAATCAAAGGACGTCAAAACTCATCCAGCTCCGGCAGTTACTGCCCATCACGCAAACTGCATACTGCATGTTGTCGTTTTATAAAAAAGTGCAACCGTAATCAAAAGTCCTCGTTCCGTTGCCAAATACATGATACTCTAGCGAGCGAGACCAAAGCCGAGCGCTCCAGAGTTGCACAAAGTTAGCGAAGTACCAAATTATATAGTTTACTGAGAACTAATTCCGATGCGGGCGGGACATACCGCTAACTTAGAGGTGTCCGTGAAGTTTTTCATCTAGCTTCAAAGCAACTTGTAACTTAAAATTTAATATAGAGGGTAGTATGTCGTATGATATGATCAAAAGTTTGAGTAATGGTGCTAGTTATGGACAACTGATTACCGCTAGTAATGACGATAAATGATGCGGACTGTAAACCTTTTTGAAGACTAATGCACTTCGCGAACCCATCACCGTTGGAAACAGACATCCGTAAAAGTATTTGAGAGATGTACAGGTAACGAGAAAAATTGGTGTCACGATGTGGTGAAAAGTTTTGAATAATGGCACTATTTATGGACAAATTCCGCTTTTAGAAATGTTAATAATATCACGAACTGAAAATCAAAGACTATGTAATATAACCTTATTTATACGGAGTAATTACTGCTAGTAATAATCGTCTTCCCGAGAATTGCTTTGCCATTGCGCGAGAATATGCGTAGTAATACCTAGACTGAATAGACTGGGTAACTTCTTGGACAATAATTGCGTATGATTATTTCTGCCTCTCCGTCTAAACGCTTTACGCGATTCATCTTACGAAGGCCTAACGGTTGGAAATATTAAACTTGTCTTCTGTATGTCTGTGTCTTCATTAACAACAAAAGGTTTGATAGCTTAAATACGTAACAAGAAAAAATCAATTACCCTTTACTTTGCTCACTATTTGAAATATTTAAAATACAGTCCGTTGTGGCCTGCACCATTTTATGCTAATTTCAACTCTATTTCGATCTCAGAATATTAATGAGATTTCGATTCGACTTTACTCCCGATATAAGGCTATTGAAACATTCATAGCAGCCTGCAGTGACAATTCCGTTACATGTGTGCATGAGCTTACCATTTCCGGCGGGCAGATGACGACGGAAGTATAATAATTATTATCCGTATTATCCGGATGTCAGTGCGTTCTCTCGTTTTATGTTTTTTAATCTTACTATCTGGGAAGCGTAAGAGCTTTTTTAAATGGCGTGGTGTGTCCATATAACCAACACAGATTGTTTCTCTAACTACTTATGACCATAACCACTAATCCGATTATTTACGAGTTAATTACCAATCGTCAAGGGATGAGGCTTAAATTGAAAAGAAGAAATCAGCCTTATGTCATTAAGTTAAAAGTTTGACCATGAGGCATAAAACAGGCAAAAAAAGACTCAGAACTAAATAAATAAGTAATTAAATTATGAATAATCAGCTGTAAAGGGCACACAAACGAAGAACTAGACCGAAAAGCCAAGTAGCCTTGCAAGAATTCTTGCTTATGATGCAGGTACCCCAAAAGGTAGTAACAAGTTTCATACCAAGCAGTTAGCACAATTACGCAGGATCGACGACACTTTGATCAGTTTAACTCCGGCTCGGAGGTTGCGACTTGTACAGTAACTATTACCAGTTGTTCAGTAACTATTGCTAGCGGTACCGGCACTCACAACGGATTACTGCTCTCTCTGATTACATTAGTATATGCTTAATGGGTTTACTCGTAAGTTCCGGTTAGAATATGACACTCTTAGAACTAAAATGACCTAACTCAAAATTTATATCTTCATATTTTGTTCAAAAACGACCTTCCAAAGCATGCTTTACAATCCTATGACGACAAAAAGATAAAATTATTATTCTATAACAGAGATTCTCACTTTTGACGACCGCTCAATTCAAATCTTTTTTATTCTTTTGCCACAAACTGTCTTTTTTTAGTTAGGCCACCTTAAGGTGTGAGGGTCACCCTAAGGGTGCTTTTAGTTAGGTCATCTTAGTTCTGCTAAGGGTGCGATAATATGTTTTTCAATTTATTTACATTATTTTGTAGTCGGTAAGCAATAATATTGTAACTGTTACAACTAAATAAATCATAATTTAAAGAAATTGTGGCAGCTGAATGAGTGAGTAATTGAATCATCTGGCTATTTCTCTTGCATTACCTGCAGTAATTTTGACGTCACAGTGTCTTTTTAGAGTCTTGCCCCCTATTCATGGAGGTTTTTTATCTAAGGACAGAGCAAAGCTGCGATAACAAGTCTGTTTTTTAGTGCTGACGGCATAGCAGCCTTCGCAGTTCGTAGACATAGGGGCGTTGTGATTGGCTAATATTTTTGTATCTGAATATTAGCCAATCACAACGGCCCTATGTCTGTTTTACAGTGCCATTGGGCACTGAGAAACACACTTGTTATCACAGCATTACTCTGTCCTTAGATAAAAAAGTATATGAATACGGGGTTTGAGCTATACTTTGACTTTAGCTTCCTTTATAATTGAAAGGCTAACTCATTTGGGTCTATATCATGACATTTACTCAGACTTTTCGCTTATTTATATTAAAACATATGAACTAGGTACCCTCTTATTCAATAAGGAAATCAAAGGGTTACAGATCGTCTCAAGTAGTTGTCGTATCAGTGGCACTTATATAAATTGAAATGCCAACACAATTGTGTTATAGCAGTCGGCTGGCACGCTGACACACTAGCGGATGAATCATTTCATTCAATCAGAGTAAGTGTACAATATGAGCACATACAATGTCCACCTTAAGGAAGAACATTGAAGCTAAGAGACAAATTAGAATTCTTGGTCTAATAAAGAATGACTACAATTCCATTCCTGACACCACTGCAACTCCTACAAATATGGATCAGCAGTAACACTATTTTATGACTACGAGTAGGGAATCCCGGCGAATCTTTGGAATCACTAATTCTTAACGAAATTGATCAGATACATAGATAGGGAGTAGTTAGAATGATGGATTGTAAATAAACAAAACCAAGACATTTCGCATTAGTTTCATTACTTTTTACTATTCTGGATAAAAACATCATTTATTTGTTCCTATCGCATAAAAATAATCAAGAGCGATATCTCAATACGGGAATATTATAATCCGTATCGCATGTTACTCACAGTTCTACAGTTTCCCAAGTACCTCCCTATAAACTTATTATACAAAGGGATTCCGAGAACAAAACGCAGCCTCGCAGTGAGAGGGTTGGTCTCCGTACAATGTGGAAGCCAGTTTCCGGGTAGTGAAGATCGACAATGCATGCTTTGTCTATTCACTCGACGTCACAGGCGAACTGTATTTTTTAATAAAAAAAGTATTGTGCACTTTAAATCTACGAGTTTATTTTACGTCATACCTGGGCTGCAAATTAGCCCGCGCAAAGTTTAACTATTTTAATAAAGTGTTTGCTATATGGAAGGTCTCTGGTACGCGAATATATTGTCGCTTTGTTGTGCGGTTTGAAATACCTTGTACTCAGGGTAATTACTAGGTGTTAAGTGACCTTATAGTTTGTCTGGGCGTTGAGCGTAGTACGCTGTGAATTAAAAGTTTTGGTTGTTGGACTATATTTATCAGAATTGATGAAGCTCGTAAAACGACGATAGCCTAATTGGTTGTAGAACGGACTGCCGAGACGAATGTCCGCAGGTTCAAATCCCAAAAGGCACACACTTCTGACTTTTCTAAAAAAATATGTGTGTATTCTTTGCGAATTATCGCTTGCTTTAACGGTGAAGAAAAACATCGTGAGGAAACCTGCACATCCGAGAAGTTCTCTATTAGGAATTTCGTGGGTGTGTGAAGTCTACCAATCCGCACTAGGCCAGCGTGGTGGAAGGCCTAATCCCTCTCAGTAGTAGGGGAGGCCCTTGCCCAACAGTGGGACAGTATATAGCTCGTTATAAAAAAACTATAAATCGACCATATAACTCCTATGTTCTTTAAAAACAAGTAATTACAATACAGCGTAAATAATTCATATAGATTGTAATAGAGGATGAATATATGTTGAGACGTGTTGATGGTTTTAGTCTCTTTATTAGACTGCACTCATTATACTAACTTAATACAATACCTTACATAGCTTATATACTAAGTACATACACTACAGATGGTGTGATTTTGAATTAAAAATTATAATATAGTGATGAGCTGGCCGTGTCATATCACGGCACGGCTTCATTTGCACGCCCTAAAGCTAGAGTACTTATATCTAACCTTATTATTGTTGGTAACAACCCATAATCTTCCGTAAAAATATGCCGTATAAGGTACTGGCCCGGTGAAACACACACTTCACTTTCAACCACATTTTAAAATTGGACCCGCCCTATTGTTCTCTGTTGTGAGCTGACAGTCTTTAGTATCTGATAAGCAATACTATTCTGAATTAAATTCACGAAAATGTCAGAGCCTTTGACTGACCACTACTGTTATTTGAGAGCCTTCAGATGCGGAAGTCAGATGTCGGCGACAAAGCACAATACGAGCCGTGTCGCCGTCGCCTTTACATTCAAATAATTGTAGTTGTGTTTAGTGTTTGTACTGACACTGTAGATTCGAAGTCGTTTTGAACATCACAGGAGCATCAATCTATTGTCTAACAAATTTCAGTTCCTCGGAACGTTAATTTAGAACTATTAAAATATATTTATATTGCAAAAAAAACGGGATCAATTATTTTAAAAATAATGTAATATTTTTTTAACAAGTTTCTTGTTTATTTTTTATTGGCTTAGTAGGCAAACGAGGAAGCGGTCCGCCTGATGTTAAGCAGCATCCGCCGTTCATGGACTAAAGCAATGCCAGAGGCACAGCCAAGCCGTTGATTACCTGCCTACTTATATTTTAATTTTTTCTGAGGCAACTTGAAATTAATAATTATTTTTCAAAGACAGTATTGATAGTATCCCAATGGCTCGGTTAGGTGGCATCACTATCTCATATAACCCCGGCAAGCAGTTGGCATCTCTGCAGTGGAATTATTAGAAGTCAAATGAATATACAGGTAAATTGTAGTCACAAAAAATGTAGTCATACCATTTACATTTGGCTTTACTGGTGTAAATAATAAAACAAACGTTTCCATAATGACACTCCACCTGACATTGTTACAGAAAGTACGTCTTGTATGTCTCACGTACTGAGTTCTGTCTCAGTAAAATAATATTTGATAGGGCTGAAGGAAATATAATCTCTTTGTCAGGAATCAAGTAATCACAACAACTCCATGTCATTATATTTGCACAAAGCACTGAAAGAGCGTTTGTAGTGACTACAGAATAGATTTCTGTGGGATAACTTCAGGCGTTAACAGTCGAAGGTGGCCAGGAATTTATTTATATTAAAGCGAATGGGCCATACATAATTATGTCAACTAGCGACGGTTGATCACCTTACGTCAGTCCATACTCCATCTGGACGCTAGAACTCATTTTGTCATGCTAATGTATAAAAAAAAACTCTCTTTAAAATACTTATGCTATTCCTTGCAGCCCGTTCCAATAAATTAGATACAACAGGCTACAGCATTCTACAAACAAGAGGTTGGCTAATTTCTTAGCCAGTGATAATATAAGTTCCAAGCTAGCGAGAACAGCCGCTACATTTCAGTTCCACACAACGCATTAACTTTGGATTCCTTGTTTCATAGGATTTCTTTATGGTGCGATATGAACGTTTTCTTCAAAATCTTTTTAATACCTACGAATATTTGGCAAATTTTCCGACTATTGCCACGAAGACCTACCACAATTATAATTATGTCGACAATTTGCTTAGCCGAGCACATATTTCTAGTCGGTTGTGATCATTTATCCACAGCCCCGTTTGCTCATTTATTAGGTATCTATCGCATCTGCAAAAAAAACTATGTGAACTGTTCGCGGATGCAATGCACTTACATATTCTTAAAATAATTTCAATATCGTAAGAGTGCACCGGAGGGCCTGTCTCGATACGTTAGAGTCCCGCCGCGAGTGTCCCTGATGTGGCGCGAGGGTAAGTGCGGGAACGAGATAGTTATTCGAGTTCAAGTTGCAATAAATTTTACAAAAACATTTTTACATCCATAAAATGAGGACACTTAGTGTTGGCAATTTCATAGTTTTCTTTGACTTGTTCAGATTTCTTTATCTGACAGCCTCAGCTGATAGCCAACTAAAGCAAAGTTGTATTTCAATAGAAGCCAGTCACTGCGCCCCTATGTCCCCCTATATGTGAGTTTTTAACACAACATTGCTTCGTATTTAGCTAAAATTTGTGACTACAGACCTATGAACCACGTAATTACACTTGTACTGTCGCCGCCATGCCCCTCCTTATCGTGATAGTTGCTATCATGACCTAGGTTAACAATACGGTAATAGGAGGCCTTGACGTCTCCCACGTTCCGGAAGCAGTGACGTAACGCGGCCCATTGTGACGAGACTCATGGCCGAATCACAACTCATTCATGGGAATTGCGATACTTACAAGTCGATTCAAAAAAGGTATATAATGATAGTAGATTTCAATTTGCAATGCGTGGGAGACTTAAAGTCAGTATAGTATTTATTGCTTTGTTTATTAAGCAGAGCTGCAAATAATTTTTTGAACACAAAAATTTAAAAATACATGTGTGCGAGTTCGTTTGAGAAGTTGCACTGTTTTGTGTTGCGTATATCACAAAAAGATACTCAGAATTGGAATTGTGAAGTAAGCGAATAGTGAGTATTTTTGCTGCTCCAGGTTTTTTCACGGGTTAATCCGCCGGGAGCCGAAGCAAATATGAGGGATTAACGACCATTCCTATGCTAATACCTACTAAAACCTCTCAGTGATCATTTTCGACAATGGAAATGCGATTCCCAGGTACGGTGTACGGGTATATGAGACAGATTTACTCGTGAAGGTCCTTCGCATGGATACCAGCTTGCAATTCGTTATTCGATGTGGGACTGTCCTAGGGTCCACCTTGGCCGAAACCGTTTATGTCTACCTACCCCAAGAATACACAGAGCATATTATACATCAACCACAGAAAAACAATATAAATTTTATGTAAAACAAATTCTGAAAACAAACTCGATGGTTAGCAATTGAGATGTATAGCATAATGATCTGACCTCATAGCATACATGTATTCAGAATCCACATCCAGTGGCCAAGGGTAATTGATGCGCCGGCGCCGTCCGCGCTCCCCGCGCTCTCCGCGTCTCCCGCTACTGACGCACATTCATGCTTTTTTGTGCTTTTTTATAGACAACGAGCAAATCAATGGTGTGCAACATATATAGTTGAACAATATATGGCACTGTTTAATTTTTATTAGTTCATTATTTGGAAGCGCGGACAGATTCGGCCAAATTAATTTACACACAACACAACACACATAAATATATATATAGTATGTATTCGAATATAAAATCTTTTCGGTGGGGGTAAAAGAAACTGTCAAATATTATTAAAAAAGAAGAATGACATTACTATTATTGAAGAAAAAACTACTATCGGAATCGGCAAAGAGAATTATAATTTATAAATCGGAACAAAAGGGGCTCCCGGGAGCACATGCATAAAGAAAAAGGAATTTGGGGTGAGTTTGTTTAGCTATATATTAGTATGTATGTATAAGACCACACAGGAGCGAGAAGTCCGCACGTTGGCCGAAGAAAAATTTATGTATTACCATCTATTACATAACAGGCACTATATTACGATTGTCATCCTAACACTTGTTAAGTTTTATAAAGCCTAAGGAAAACACCGGCTATGAAGAAATCAGAATAATGTTTGTTCATACATTATTCCACTTTTACTTACACAAAAAGAGGACCTAATAATACAAACCTACCCAACAAACTTCTGCGTGCATAAAAAATATATAAATTCAAATATCAAAAATTTTCAGACAAAAACAGAAGCTAGACGGATCGAAAAAACAAAGACGATGTACATAATCGATGTTGATTTTTCATCGTAAAGGTCGGCGGATAAATGAATAATGTTTCACATTTACCTGTCCAAATTGCGCAGTGACGCAAAACTCAGTGAAACGGTGGTAGCAGATAATTCTTCGCTTGGAGCATGAATAATATAGAGTTAGCGGCCGTGAGACACCGCGGACGATGTTTGGACACCGATTAAGGTGCGGTCACGTGGTCAGGACGGCGCGGGACAATTTGCTGTGCTCAGATGACACCCACGGAGTAGTGGGCGATTATTGTGAACCGCAAGGATTCGTTCGATTTGGATTCTGAGATAGATTCAAGAATGTTAGTCGCAGGTGCACAATGTGGAATGTGGATTGCGCCTGTTGGCTTAAAAGATACCATTGGCTAATCGAAGATATTGCGTTCGTCTTATGGCTTGGCATTTCAACAACATCCAGCGATTAATTGTTTTACTATTTTTTTAAACTGTCACAAGCAAAGTGACCGATTACCTTTTGTTAAATACAGTGCAGTCCACAGTGCACTAAAAAGAGATATTGTGACCCAAATTGCCAAAATTATAGCGGGTTATGGCTGTATGTGAACCAGCTGATCGCAGAGAGCGATTGAGTAAATTGCTAACCATTGGTTCTAAAAGTATGGTGTATGTCTGTGTGCCTTCCACGATTTGATAAGTAAAAAAATATAATACTTTAGCGGCAGAATCATATCGCTAATGTTAACTATAATTGTTTGTATGTACACGTCAGTTTTGACGTTCTTTGTAGAAACATTGAGAATAAAAGGTTTTTTGTTTATTTTTCCTCTGATAGTTGCTGTAGCTGGTCAGGCCTACAATATAGGAGGAATCGTGGAATCACCTATAAGGGAAGATCTTGAGACAAGACAGGGATGTGAGTGTTTAAAAATACCAAACTATGAGACGAGCAAGTCGTGAACAGTTCGCCCTGTTTTCGTACCTGTTGCATGCTTGCACAATGCACATAGACAGAATATAATACCTATACTTCTTAATAAAATACTAAACTTTCAATAAAAATAGCCTCAGTGCATCGATCCACAATGTTAATTTCTTCAAACCGAAACACTGTCACCACTCAAAGAGACTTGCATACATGTTCTCGCCAATTATTCATAATGAAACATCTGGCTCCAACTCTAACAACTTCTAAAATAAACATTGTTTTAGACATATCAAGTATTACAGCAAAATGCAAGTTTACTAAAGGTACACAACACTCTCGTTTGAACGTAGAGATTTTAATAAAGCCGGTGTAAACAGCACGGGACAAACGTGGAGCTGTGTCGACATGCGAGTATACCTTTGATTGTTGACCATCTGTGTTTATTATGCCGGGGAGGGTGAGGTGAGTAACTTACCTGCATAAGCATCAACTTGTTACTATGTTGACTTTTGTTTCGCTTTTATTAGTTTATGTTGTGGGTTGTGTATGTAAGAGACAGTTGCGGGCTTAGTAATGATTTTTTGTTTGGGTAATGATGAAGTGAGCGAGCTAATAGTAACTGAGCTCCGTTCATAAATATTCAATATATTATTGATTCGGATTGTTTATTTGTGATCTTATCCTTATTTATTGTCTAGTCTGTACGACATTTCACGTATGTTGTTGAAATTATTAGTTTTTGCGACTGGCCGCCTCCCTGTGTTACCTAAACTGGGAATATAAACCAGGACCTTCTGTTTCACACCTGCGAAAATATTCTGCCAAGAGAGCAGCGAAAGAGATAACCCGTTTATGTATATTAATGAAAAATGAATGATTTTTTATGATAATGAATTATTTGACTTGACTCCGCCCTGACTTAATAACTAAATTAAAAAATAGGAAATGTTTACGAAAAAAAAGAAGAATATAATTTGTTTTTTCATATATAAATCATTTGATACATGACAAAAACAAAATTCGGACAAAAATGGCTTAGTAAATTATATATGAGAGAAATCGAAATTAATTCAGTCAGTTCGAAATTAGTTCAGTTTCATTCATCGAAGTTAACTCAACATTTATTGTTACCTAGTATAATTTACAACATAACAAGATTCACAACTCAATAGACGTTCGTTTGTTGTCCCACTACTGGACACGGGTCTCCTGTATTACTAAGAGGGATAAGGCTTCAGTCTACCACGTTCAGTGCGGGTTAGCAGATTTCGCATACCTAAGATTTTTTACGGAGAAATCTCAGGTATGAAGGTATCCTCACCATATTTTCCTTCATCGTTAAAAAAGTTATCATATACAGCCAGCTGCAAACTAAATCGTTTCCATATTTTAAGCCGTAGGGAGGCAAAAGTATCCATTAAAACTAGATGACGGTAGGATTTTACAGTCGTCGTGTTTAATCCTCGATACCTGCATATTCCGTAGCTGAGTGCGGTCTCGGTGCGATTTCGCATTTCTTTTGACAGCGAACTTTGAAGCTCACTCATATTCGCGTGCATGCGAGTTTTCTCTTATGACTTGTGGAAATATTGATTTCTGTTTGAGAAATATTGGTTATGAAATAAATTATTATGTCATTTACGAATCAAAGGCTTTTGTTAAGCCACCGGCAGTTAATTTAATTATAATATTATATAAAAATTGCTAGAGCAGTGAGTTCTAGGTTAGATAATAATTTTGAGTTCACAAGCTGAACATTATGAAAGTTTTATAATCTACATATAACTTTTAAAAAATATTTTTCTTATTTATTTATTTTCAAAGTTGTTATTAGAAGTTAAAACCCAGTGAAAACAGATGTGTTTATAGGCAGGCGAGGCAGCACCCTGTTCTGTGCCTCCCCGCAATTTCAATATGAATTTAAACAGCCTGAGGATATTTAATATCATTTTAATAGAATCAGTCTGGCAATCCGCACGGGACTTCAAACATAAATACTGAATTATTCCCAACAAATTCTTTTAGGCAAATGATGTAGACATAACACATATATTTTAATGTATTTGACTGAATGATGTGCACATAACGTATTCAGAATGAAGGTTACAAGAACATTGTCTGTAGGTTATTTAAGTTATATTTAAAGTAAGACAGGGTTATCATAAACCTACCAGTTTAAGTCTCATAGTGGGGTTGGGAATGGATTCGTGCTCAGTGTGAAAGACTTGTGCCCAATAGATGAAAACATACGTTAATCAAATAACATCACCTATACGATAAGTAAGGTTTTGGGTTTTTAAAAATTATTAAAACCACAAAAACCAAACACGATTAAAACATCTGCTGGATATGCGTGATAGGTTGGCATGCCGAGAGAACCTGGGCCCACGGGCTTAGCTGCCTGTTTTACTAAGCGCTGGACCACCGCAGCCCATCTACATCAGAAATTGAACTCTACAAAAACAAGTCTGATATTTGAATACGTTTTAGCATATTTTCCTTGTTTCCAAGAAAATACTGTGTTTGAAAAACAAGCGCGGTGAGCGGTTACGTCACATCCGTTCACGCGTCCTTGGCCTTGCCGTTTTCACTCACCAATCACAGCCGAGTATTAGTTGAAGGATATCAAAGATAGTGAAGGGCTAGTAGGTTAGCTAGGTTAGGGCTTTTATTGTCCTCACCGGTGAGGATCGCGATGCGTTTCTCCCTTATTATTTATTTAAAATTACATGTATACATCATTTTATTTTTTCTTTCCTGCCAGCCCGAGCTGGCTTCTTTGTTTACTATATTTTTCATTTACTTTATTACCAATATAAATTGTCTTTATTTATATAAGCTAATTTAATTAAGTAATAATTAAATATTCTCATGTACCTTGACTTATCATAAGTGCAACGATGTTCGCTTACGTGATAAATAAAGCATTTTATTTTATTTTATTATTTTAAAAACCACCGGAAACACTACTGAACACGGGCTTCCTCTGAAGTAGAACTTAGATTTACAAATTACAGCAGTCCGTATAATCGGACATTCTTTTGCTAATCCTACTTTTAATGCAAATCTACGTGAAGATCTCATTGAATACCTTAGAATGAATGGAGACAGCAAAATACAGAGACCATGCCGGTATTGAACTAACATGTCGGATATTTTAATTTTTAACTCGGTATTACAACTTGTAACCCAGCAAGTCAGTTGCTGGTAGAGATACATTCTACACATATATTAGAAAAGAATTCGCTTAATGATAAGTACCATTAAACATAAACAAATATTCAACATTTCTGAGATGTTAGAACTCTTATGATAACAATAACAATTGAGTTAATAATTACCGGGCAAGATACATCATAACCAACCGTGTCTAGGTACATGGACGTCTAATTATACGCTGTATTGTGTAGGGGGGGGCGGTGCGGAGAGAACACGCGTGCCGATGCTTGTTTACTAAACACTGCGCCCGATCGGAACCGATTCGGCCGATCGGATTTGTTAGAGTAATAGAATCGTGCTTTCTGTTTTCTCATAAGTTTTATGTTTTATTTGAACTACATACATTTGCTTATGACTCCATTTGAAAGTTCAGCTGTGAAATTTGTTGATAGAAAATCTTCTGTAATGTGAAACCACTGTGTATGTTATAACAATCCAAAATCAATCAGCGTTTTATTGTTATGTCTCAAAGTGTGAGAGATCTTACTGATAAATGCTAAACGGACAGATTGTATAGGAAAGCATTTAAACGGATGCTACTGGCTCGTTACTTTTTGATAAAGGACATAAAAGCTATTGTTCTAAATATTATGCGATTCAACATGCAATAAAATGCCGACTAACTGAATCTAGACTATTATGAGAGAAAACAGCTGTTATAGACTACATGTGATGTACACCACGCCGGACGTAGCGATCGTGTGGGGCGACTTTATTGCCGCAGCTCAATCGAACACCGAAATATCTACAATACAGCGGTTTATAGCTCGCCCGGTTTCGATAATCTATAGACGGGTTTGATTCTCGGTAAAGACTACATTTAGCGTTCCCGCTAGTGCTTTCTGTGAATATAGCTTTTCTTGTTTTATATTTTCAACTGTGTTTAAACTCTCCGTAATGGATAAATGATTTCATAACTAAAACTTCACGATATTTTAACGTGTGTTGTTATTGTAATGTTATTGATTCGACTTCATCTATCTCATTCGGTCTAAGTCTTAGATATTTTTACAGAGAGCTCTACCAAAATCGCGTATCACGAAAAATTTTATACATTTCTCTGCAATTTGCATTAATTAATGAAATTTAGGAAATGTCGTATCACTCCTATGGAGGTTAAATTATAGCTGGGAATAGGATTGGAGGGCCGTGTGGATTTGATGCTACATGCCCTTTGTAACTATTAAAAGTTCGACAAAATTAATGCTTACGTAAAAAAAAGAGTCATAACACACAAGAAAACCGGCCGAGTGGCAGTTCGACGCGCGCACCGAGGGTTACCTACGAACTTATACGAAAGGCACCTATTTAAGAATATAAATTCAAACTTGACAAACTTAACTTCACCGTTCGATCCGTAGACACGATTATTGCAAAAACCGCGAATAATAAATATGGAATGATAAATTGTTTTTATATGTTATTAAAATACAAAATTACAGTTGTCAGAGCTTCTCCCTTAACGTGCGTTGTAAGGTAGTGTTTTGGTAAATTTCATGATTTTAAGTCAACGGGAAATTCTTAGTTTTGATTCCTTTGTTAAATATGCGACGGTCATATATTTTAACTAGCGACCCGCCCCAGCTTCGCACGGGTGCAATGCTGACTATTTAATGGATATTATTATTATACATATAAACCTTCCTCTTGAATCACTCTATCTATTAAAAAAAACCGCATCAAAATCCGTTGCGTAGTTTTAAAGATTTAAGCATACAAAGGTAGGGACAGAGAAAGCGACTTTGTTTTATACTATGTAGTGATCGTGGGGATTAACATGTATAATTTTTTTACAACTGAAAGAGACAATAGACTCGAGTATTTGATAAAAATTCCAACTTGACACTTCTACGTGTTCCTAAACAGAAGGGTCTTGGTAGTCAAATGGACGGGCAACAAGGTGATCCTATAAAGGTTCCTCTTGAGGTATATAACTCTAAAAATAGAATATTTAGCTATATTTCATAAATTCCGACATTCTCGCTATATTGATTGAGTCCCTCCTAGCCGAATTTTAGACACGGCGGACAATCTCAACGGAGATCAGCCACGCAGGAGATATTATAGTGTCGTGTGTGTGTGCAATACACAGGTGCACTCTCTGTTGCTTCACTCTCATAGTCCGGTGAGACGGCAATCCGACATGACTGGGGAAAGGTTAGGCGCAGGACCAACAGCTTTGCATGCCTCTAGCTATATATGTCTGTATTACATCTACAAACACTTACACTTTACATCATGATTTTGTCACCCGCATTGCTCTGGAGGGAAGTGGACAATTAATATTTCCAACACCTCCCTATCTTTCTATTTGATTAATTTCGTTGCGGGATAATGACATATTAGTTTTCCCTGAGACTCGCCGAGCTTCACTGCTCGGTGTCATAAAATGCGTGCCACTGCTGATTCTGGCTTACAGGAGTTGTAGTGGTGGGTGTGAGGGCGGGAAAGTCTCGTATCTACATACACTGTCTTTATAAAAGACTCTTTTGCATTTTCACTCTTTAAATTTGTCGATTTAATGTTTACAAAAACATTAAAAATATTTACACATTAAAAGTTCTTCATAAAAATTACAAATATGTTTTTATCCCGCTTAATAATAATGGTAGACTAGACTCTTTACGTCCATGAAGAGGTCCGTGCCCAGAAGTGGGATAATAGAAAACAGAGGTCCTACGCACGCACATCTAGAACAACAACATGACTAAACACCGGTGACGAGTATGAATGAAAACTAGAACAAGTTCGAGAGTCAACAGGTTAGGGCCGCGGTGTAAGTGTATTATTTCTTTTTTTTATGGCTTTACATGATGACACAAGTTTGCTGTTCGCATGATGGTAAGTGATACGACAACCCATAAACATTAGAAACACCACCCAACACCTTTAATTACAAAGTATTGTTTGGTAATCTACTGCGCTCGCCATCTTGAGACTTGAGATGCCAAGTCTTATTATGTCCAAGTGCGGTGGCACCTACCCACGCGGACTCCCACATAAGAGAGACCTACCAGTAGTAAGCGTTCACTTGAAATCACTGTTTAGTGACAGTTGCTTCGATCAAACTACTAATCTAACTAAATATTTTATGGAAACTATTTGTAATCTATTAATTTGATATATTAGATATATATCAAAAATAAGAGTGAGTGATATTAAGTCATCATCATCTTTTAAATATCGACAAGACTTAGTAAATCGTCGTTGCGTGGCCGCTTGAATGAAATAGTTATCTTGAAGTATCCTTAATTTGAATAATTCTACAAGTGGAGCAGGCAGTCTAAACACGTAATTGATTAATAAATAAATATTAATTTCAAGACCTTTCTCTACTATTACTACTATAATTCAAGGAAAATCCATTACGTAATCGAGCAAATATCGACAACAAACTCCCGATTTCATTCAGAAAAAATATATGCGGCCACAACACGCGCACATCTAAAATATTTTATGTCGTGTAGCAATATTATCGAACCCGTAATCTTTAGTACTACAGGCATCTCATCTCTCGCGAAACGAACATTATTGTCCCGAATCATCAAATGAGAAGCACTTTGAAACCATTTTCTCAACATTTGGAAGTTCATACAATTACAGCACTTTTTATATGCGTGTGTTCGCACGAATTAGAGCAGAAAGTTGATCCTTTGTCCCGCATCGCTGTGAGGCGACCTTCAGTGCCGTCTCTCCCACTCCCGTGTAGATAGAACGGGACAGACTGGTCAGGTAACGTTTCGTTAAAGGATTTGTACCGTCACTAGAGTGCGTGATGGATAGGTTTAGGAATTTTGTTAAACTGAAAATAACCTACAGTTAGTAGAGGAAGACCACGAGGCATAACTAGCCCGGGATACAATTCACTAATAGATTATATTAATCCGAGTCTAATTGTGTGCAATAATTAATTAGAATACATGTATTTAGATTCCCTCTGTGGCTAATACTGCTACTACGGAATGAATCACCTTCATTATTCACGATCTGAGTCCCACTGTTTGCTAAGATCTTCGGCAATCAAATACTTCTATTATAATAGTTATTGTAACAATGTCGTCATATGGCCACTAACGAACAATACTTTAAGTGAAAAGATCAGGTAGTCTTCCATTTATAGCCCTTCTCTCGACTACACGGGATTGGTAATCTAGTTTCTTTAAAAAGCGCCGGATATAAATAAAATATAGCTACTGACATCCATAACAATGAAACTCTCAAACTTACCCTTTCAACGATATTAATATTTCTAAAAATACACAATATATTGAACCGTAGTACTGGGGTCTGTGTTTGCAGAATTGTATTAATTCCGAGGATTATTAATTAGCCATTTAATGTCCACATTGACTGAAGCATCAGCGTCAAGTTTTACATTTCTCTTTACTGGTGTTCGCTTTGTATTGCCAGATTCTAATGTAAAATACAATAGTCTATATTATATTGTTGATTTAGAATTCGTGATCAAACGATTAATCATTATGCATTCAAGTGTTTCGAAAGGAGCACACTAGTGTTGTATATTATTCACTCTTTTCTGCTTTCTAGTCCATTTAAACGTTGTTGGGTGTTTGGGTACAATAATATATTTTATTTATCACAGTACGGTAAGAGCTTGTTAAATGTGATGATGATTCAGAAATTGTTTTAGCTTTAAAAGTATAATGTTTACTCACCACGCTATGCCCGCTGCGGCTGCGCAGGCTGAGCCTCATCTTCCAATCCCTCTTGGAGGTGGCGCCCCCCTCCGAGCTGAACGATCGCTTGATTGGCAGCGACATGGCGACAGATCACTAGCAGTAGCAGCAGCACTAACCGTTGCCAAATGTGGCGCGTCCCTGTCGCCTCATAATACGCACTACGGTATGAGTTAATCCTTACCCTACCCTACACTAAAACACTAATAGACACTGCCTAAACACTACACTACACTGATTAATTAACACTTAATGACACTAAAGATACATTATATAGACACAAAACACTGAAACTATGCCTACCCTACAACACCTACTACGAAGAGAAAACTGGAATATAACCTAACGTACTAGCGCGAGTCACTAGCGCAAGTCACTAGCTCAATTCACTAGCACAAGTCAGTAGAGGAAGAGTACAGAAGAAAACCTGAAACAAAAGAAAATTTCGTAAGAAACATTTCATGGGCAATAAATATTCTATGCGGGAAGGAAATACAGATATTATTAAAACAAATTTGAACTTTTTTTTATTATTTTATGAGGCCCTATAATTGCACTTTATAAAATAGGTTAAATAAAAACATCTTATCAGATATGCTTTTTTTATATTAATACGTATAAGGTAATGGAACATTTGCAGTCCACCTAATTTTAAAATATTTTTAAAATTGTTTAATAAAATAATTGAAGAAACATTTTTGATTAAATTATTAAATATCACTACATACGCAATACATATAAAATTGTATAATAACAGAACTAACACAAAATTGTAGTAAGCATTTGTACTACAACACAAACAATATAACCAAGGATGGTCATGTTGAGGACCGGGCTATCTCAGGTCACACTACCTTACGTTACAAATTTATTTTACAGCCTCGGTGGAGTATAGAGTACGCGGTACGACAACCACGCCGATGCCTGGAGTTCAAATGGCGGTGGGGCTAAGCGATATTGGATTTCTCTACTCGATATCTTCCCGGAGACTACAATTTGCACCCGCTATGGTTTGCCCTTGGGGCGGAATACATGCGATGAAATATGTGCAATAGTTGCGCCTCTCTCTACCTTTTCGTGTGGGTATAACTTTTGGTACCCTGTATTTAGCGTAAGTCTCATTACGTTTATATTATGCTCTTGGGACAAGAAACAGTTTAAGATTGCAGTGTTCCAATCCGGATGGTGTATCTAGTTATATCGTCTATTTTGAGCTATACCTAATGTTTCACGGAGACGAGCACAAACAATCGTATCAAACGCCACGTTTACCATAAGGCAGTTGCCTCTTCAGGTGCGAAAAATATTTTGACATTCATTGTTTTGCTTAATCGATCTATACGTGCCGCTACACCCATTTATGGATAGCATTATGTTATAGCCTATTCCTGTTCGGCAGGAGCCGCCACGTCGATCGCAAAGATTAAAGGAAAACATTGGCTTGGTTTTCATTTCATTTCGCGCTGCTACGTTTGCGGGCGCTCGCGGGGCGACCGAGGGGCGGTGGCTATTTTAGTAACTCATAATATCCATTAAATAAATTGTTATCCTAATCGCGTCAAGAAAAAGCTGAAATAATACTGTTGGATGTTTAATGGGGGAGTCTTCGCGATTGAAGACTAACTTGATGGCCCCGAGCGGGCGCAGCACAAAAAACTTCATGACTATTATTCGTAATGCATTTTTATTAAATATGAATTTTTATTACCCTTGATTTTTTAAACCTACACAAGCATCTCGCCTGCTATCAGCGCACAGTTAGTGACCAGAAGATCCATTACCAAATTACCTTGGACTTAATTTGTTAAACAAATTGCTATCGTGTCTTTTCATAACATAACTTATAACAGAGGCGATATTTTTGCATAATGGCCGAGTGTCGTGTCGCCGTAGCAGGTCTCATGAGAGCTAACACGACTTTTCGACATCCGTCCATGCTTCCGCCCATCGCACCGTGTGTCACCGCTTCACTGACAGATGTTTAACAGTTTACGCCACGTTAAGAGCTCTATTTGCGACGCTGAACTGGCTGTTAGAGTTTGTTTTAGTTTATTCTGCGTTACACCAGCCTGGTGTAACGCAGAACAAACTGGAGGTGGGCGGAAGAACAAAATATTTATTGTCATGAAATGTTGGTCTGTTGTTTCGCTTAATCATGGACGTTGTTTGTTCGCATAGAAAATAGATAATCATTATTATCGCTCCAAGGGTAATCGATGAATGTGTAAAAGTAAGATTAGATGAAGGATACGTCTCACATAGGTGCAAAATTTAACCGTATATAAATAGTATAAAACGAGAAAAACTTTCTACGGAGTACTATAATTTGATAAAAGAACTAGTTTCGAGAACTTGTCCTCTCTCGATCGGAGTTGCCGAGCGGGGTAATAAAAACGCCAAAAAATGCACCGCGTGCGTCCCTCGCGGGCCGTTATTAGCGTAACGTGACGGCTCGACCCTCCGCACATACTCAGCTCAACACCGGCGGTCACGCTGTTTATTTTCATAGAAATTCTTTAAGACGAAAATATTACTTTTTTTTGTTTATGTTTTATGCTGTAAACAGTTTTATCTGGAGTGAATTCCGGCTCATCTGAAATGTCAGTCTCTCAAAAATAGAGACAGCCTCCTACGGATTTTAAGTAGGCCTACTGAGATAACCAACCTCAAGTTCAATACTAAATATTCCCAATAAGTCACCATTTCATAGCCAAATGTGGGGCTGAATACTGCCTTATAGGACTACTAATATTAACTATAAGCTGTAGACTGAACTACATTAGTAAACTACCCATCAACGTTGCAAAATTCCGTTTCACTTATATAATTCCACAACTACGAAATTAGAGAGTTCGTAACTTCTCCGTTTTCGAACCCGCACCATCCCAAACAAACATCCTACTCCGCTGTTCACGAGCCCTTGAGCCAGTTGCCACTTTGCCGGCGTTTCCGGACGAAACGGGTCAAGGACATTCCCTTATGCAAATTAAAGGAATAAATGGAATCTGTTGCAATATTTGGACCGAATACTATGAATTTAAATATCTACTGTTTCGTATGATATTTTATCTTTATAAAGCTTACTAAATTAGAGTGACGACTGCGTGATTCACTAAGGATAGAAATAGCAGCACTAGATAGAGATTTTTATGCTTACGCGAATATGTGACATTGAAATAAAAATACTTAACGAATGTTTTCGCGATGATTTATTTGATATTTACATCCGACGTTGTGATTTTATTTAAGTTGCATTATAGTCAATAAACAGTAATACTGCGTTTCAGATCCTGCGACACATTAAGCCTCCCAATCATAAATAATTACGCTTTAAACTAATAGTAAATAAAGAGATTATGTTCTTCAATGCGGAAATAAACAGACAAATAACCACGAATAAAACTAGAAACTTGAACCCTTTGGAAACATGAATTTAATTTAATACATTTTAAATAATTCGCTGTTCGGAAATAAAAAATCATTGTAGCGTGATCAAAAATAACAAATAGGAGTAGGCAGCAGATAGACGTGGGAACCAATCACTGGGAATACACTAACACAAACACGGCCTGAGGCGGCTCCAACAACAAACTGTTTCACATAATAAAAATTGAAGTGTAGTTCGTAAGGTTTATTTGACTAAAATTAAAAAGAGGTTCTAAATTCGTGTGTGGATTAATATGTGGGGATTTTATACTTATTTGTTTGATATTTCCGTTTCCGGGCCGTTATCCGTGATTTTTTTAAGTATTAATGAGGCCTTAGCATCCACATTTTTGCTGGTAGTAGCATATATTTTATATCCACGCGGATAGCGATCACTGTACACAAGGTGTTAAAACTAACCATAGTAGCCCACTTAAGTGTGTCTCATTCCGAGATCAGCCTGTGTAGATCCGGTTCCAAGAGGCCGGCATAATTGTGTCAACCGTCGATGGGTAATCATCTCTCGTCAGTCAACATTCTATTGAACCCCACTCCACTTACCCTCAGGCGCAATGGGGTCGATTTGTCGTGCCCAAATATATAGAAAAACAAGAAATATTAGGGCAGAAATCGAACTCCTTTCCCCTTGAGCGGGAAGCATTTTATTGCGAGTATGCATGACTACATCAATGGCTTAGTTTTTCTACGTCTTAGAAATAAAAACTCAACTGAAACTCTTTCGAGAATAAAAGGCGTGAGTGTGAATGTGAACATTTATATTTTTGCTGAAGTTTAAAAGTTGATCACGCCTGATCTTAAGGATCTATGCAGTAGCACTACTTGCAACATAATTTGTTTTTTTTATTGCTTTGAATGACGAGTCGAGCTTGCCCTTCGCCTGATGTTAAGCGATATGACCGCCCAAAAACAGTAGAAGCACCATCCAACACTTTAAAATACAAAGTATTGTTTGGTAATCTAACGCGCTCGCCATCCAGAGACATGGGATGTTAAGTTTTATTTTGTCCAGTTACCTGGCCACAGTATCTTTCAACCCAGAACACAACAGTGACTACACACTGCTGGTTGGCGGCAGAAATAGACGTTTGGGTAGTAACTACCCAGGCGGAGTCTCACATATGAGATACCTACCATCAGTAAAACCATTTAATGACTGCACTGCCTTCAACACCTTTAACCGATGTTATTACTTGTAGGGCTCTCAGTCACCTTGCCCGAAATATTTTCCAACTCGGTAAACGAACGTCACTACAATAGTGCAGTAAAAAAAATAAAGAAGTTGGAAGATGTAAGAGTAATTAAAAAATTATACGGCCGTGGTAAAGAGACCACACTGCAACTAAGAAGGAGTGGAGAAGGATGATTATACCCGTCGCCACAATTATGTCGGCCTGTTTGGAATTGTATACACAGGCTAATGAATGCTATAAACCTACGTGAACCTACGTAGGGGTTTTGTACCTAGGACACAGAAGTCGCTATTCGAGCGCGTAGAAATATACCAACATAATTATTCAATTACATTTTATTATAAAATATCGGAAATTATAGAAATAAAATTGAACAAGTTTCTGTTTATTCGTGTGAGTCTTTTGTAACAGTAAAACCAACATTGCAACAAACGGGATAGAGGAGCCCACCCGCAACAGATTTACAATTGAAATTTATGTTTTCTGAACGTGTGGGTATAAAACAATAGTTGGATGTTTTTATTTATAACACGCTGGTCCTCTAACATGTAAATTATTGTAGCTATTGCATAACTTTGGGACCCTATGAAATGCAATATGTGGTCAAAAATAAACAATATCTCGCTTTTCTTTTTAAAGAAGCTTTGTTCTTCGCTGGACCTATGTAAATACCTATTTTACCTCTAATAAGGCTAGTCTGATTAATATTATAATTATTATCGAATGCATTGTAATTTTTTTTCTACATGCAATATGAAAAATAATATTTTAATGTTTGATAAGAATCGCTACGAATTTAAGACTTGCGTTTATCAAACATAACTCCATCATAAAACAGTTCCATTTCTATTTGAAGGACATAATATTTTGTATCTACTAATAACAAGACTTTATAAGACTTAATATTTTCTGTCGCGTGGTAAAAGTCTGAATGCCTTAAAATTTTGGAGTTTAATGCTACTATTTATAGCTACTATAGCTTTAATGGTTTATGTCTAGTTAATATTAATACTGGTGTTATATATTTTTTTGTCAATGCATGCTGTACCACCTTAAAATGTTGTGCATTTAAACCTATTATTACTGTTATATTTTATTGGAGCTATTCATAATGTAACAACTACTGGTTGTCCTAATTATAAATAAATAAACAGAGTCTACGCTCACTAGTCTTTAGTTAAAAAAATCCACTCGCCTTCTTAAGCTTGTTTAACGTAGAATATTAATGCTAGATGATAATTACTACAATGAAATCCAACACAAATACGAACTCAAAGTCTAACACGAGTCGTGTCAAATAATATTATCTCGTTGAATGTTAAAAGGATTTTTCAGTAACATGGGCCTCATAAATTACCGTGACAGCATCTTGGTCCCTTTAAGCAACGCTAAGAGTAGATTTGCATGAAAATTACAAAATTCCCGACAAGGAAAATAAAGAAGAATTTGTATACGTTGTTAGAAACATAAGGGATTTTTAATAATAAATGTGAGGGACTTTATTCACGATAGGCTCAAAAAAGAACGAGACTCCAAGTTTTAAGGACCTCCAATACTAAATACCCGCAATTTCATAAAAAAACATGGAAGCGCTGCCTGGATTATAGAAATTGATTAGGAATGAAAGTAGGGATGGAGTTGTTAGCCCTCTAGACCTCTCACACATAACGCAACAGTTGGCTATCACTTCACATTGAGTTTCAAAAATATATCAGACTAGGTGTTGTTCGCGGCTTCGCTTACGTTTAAAGCTTTTCTCACTACAAAATTACTACTTACTTTAGCGATTGATAGCGCCATCTACTTAAAAATCAGATAAATTAAATGACCGAGATAAGAAGTAGCCTATGTGTTAATCCAGGATCTGTATCAATACGTTTTAACATTTTAAAATTTTAATTATGCCATGCATTAACGCTATATCATATAGGTATAAAAACAAAAGCATTAATTACATATTCCAATAACAAGGGCTTGACCATGAATCAGATAAAATAAACCACTCATACTGGTTCCGGGCGAATGAAGTTATTGAAATCTGCAGTGGACAGAATTTCGTGTTCCAATTATTAATAAGGCATAACGAACGAGTACACTCGACTCCAACTTAAATTATCAGCCTTCGAAACTCGACGTGACGCGCTGATAGTACGCTCAAATGAAGAAATGGCCGAATGAGCATGCTAAGTATAGTGTCGAAATAATACAAACACACTCACACACCACGCATTTATCCCCGAAGGGGTATGCAGAGGCGCAACCACTTCACCCACTTTTCGCCAAGTGTGTTCCGTCCCATGATTGTACATTAATAGAATGTACCTCGAATCTATAGAATATTTTATTTTGATGTTTCATGGTACGGCTTGCTTTCTGTGCTGTAGATTTGAAAACTGTCAAGCGGCCAGTATCTTGTCTTGTCTGTCCACTTTGCAAGTGGATGGCTGTGTTAGTCGTATATGAAATAAACATAGCAAATTAATATTTTTCTGTAGCATCTGTGGGCGTTATAGTACGGTGCGAAGTAATTGCGGGCCGCATGCGCCGCGCCGGGCCGTGCCGCACGGGCACGCACGATGCTCATACATCTTGATTATTGCGTGTGCCGCGGCCCGGTCACAGTTACTGTGTAATGTTCAATGTGGGCTGCTAAATTGGCGGTGTATTTTGTGATTTGATAATGGGTACAGTTCAACTGATTTTGAAATCAGTCTTTGATTGTATTAAAGCTTAGCCAACGTCCAGTCGCTGTTGCTGGATAATTAAAAAGTAGCTTCAAAGTCAAATAATTTATTTGCTAAATACAGGTTATATGCATGTTACAGGTGATATGTAAAATGGAAATTCTCGCTATATTCTACCCTTGCTGGGACGTGCAAAAAATTTAAGGGCAGTGAAAATCTCACATAAATAACTACCCACTTAAAAATCTACCAGCATTCCCTATGATTGTAAATGTAGGCGAATGCACGCTGTACGCCGTTATTTAAGTATGAATTTATGTTCTCTTTTATTTCCTATCGCTAATTTTATTTTATGCCGCTCCAGGTTTAATCGATTGGATTTCATCTTATCCCATGTTAACTGTGATGTGCGTGCATTAGCTTATATAACTATTGTGACTATGTACTAGAAAGACTTGGAAAAAAAAATACAAAAGAAGTACTGAACAATTGATGACAAAAAAGAAAGCCCAGAGTTTCTTTCTGCCTTTCTTCTTCTGGTAGTCATCACTTAGGTAGCTAGTGAAAGGCTGGTAGGTTAGCTAGGTTAGGGCTCATGTCCTCGCCGGTGAGGATCGCGACGCGTTACCCTTCTATTTCCCCCCTACTTGCCAGCCCGAGCTGGTTACTTCGGTTTGTACCTTGTCTTTAGTATAAATTTTATCCCTAATTTAAAATGTCCATACTTATATAAGTAATTTTAATAGTTGTTTAGAAATAAAAATAATTATTCTTATGATTTGTTTTGACGTATCATAAGTGCAACTTTGTTCGCCTACGTGATAAATAAAGTATTTTATTTTTTATTTTATTTTTAATACACACTAAGACTGCCTTTAACGAGTCGATAACAACTTCACTCTAATGTGTAGAATGCTACCCGCAATTCGATAATAGCCGCCTCCTACGTACTTCCACAAAGCATTTAACCAATAAACACAAGCAAGTGGCTGTAGGCTTTACTCAATTAACAATAGAATAGAATTACAAAGCCGGACTCCAATCTAATTGATTTCAATGCACTGCACGTGTCAAGACTAATGATCAATCTTCAGCCAATTTGCATAAATTTCTAAAACAATTACAACGCGTGGCGCGTGGGCGGTCGACTATTTTTAAATAAAGTTTCGCATTACATTTAAGCCAGTCCTTTGCAAATACCTCGTTGGATAAGCGAAAGTAAAATATGAGTACTTTGTATGCGGATAGGATTATGAAGAGTCTAATTCCTGATAGAAGTTGGAAAGATTTAATTCGAAGATGCATTCAAAATTCAAATCTTAAGCAACTGTTTTTTTTTTTGTTTCTACATATAAATTGTCTGAAGTAACTAGCGAACTACGCATCACGTCGAGGCTTTACCAAAAATGATGGTTGTAGCTCGTGGTCGTCTATGCCTAAAATTCAAAAACAATTCAAAAATTAAATTTTTCTTCACTTATCTATATTAAATTTTATTATGGCAAATCCACACTCTGTTTGCGCAGTTAGCTTTAAACGGGGTGCAAAGATTTTTCTTAACGTATTAATATAAACATTACATTAATAAATAAATCTACTTTTTAATGCGTTGTTACGTAAAGCGAGATGATAATGGATAATTGATGTTTCTCTTTACGCCCGAAGAGATGTATATATTGATAATTAAGTTTATTATGTTAATAATAGACTGACCCAAATTGGATCAACATCAACCGTCCGCGATCCAAATATTGGGCCGACAGTTGATGCTTACAACATATATTGACTGACGACTTCACACGCCACGTGAGTTCGGACAAATATGGATAATGCAATTCATATTACTGAGGTGTTTTTTACTGAAGATAAGCAAAGGAACATGTGACTTTTTGGTGAAGATGTAATATTTAATAATAACAAAAAAATATATCTACTACCAATTAAAGTGCGGTGCCGTTTTCCGGGGCAACCCCGGGAATTTCTGTAAATAAAGTCGGTTATGGATCGGCTTTATGAGTTGATTTCGAACACCTCGCATTTAAAAGTTAATAGAAATTTTAAATGAAATAAACACAATCCTAAAGCAATTTTCTTTTGAAACCAAACTTTCTTTTTCAATAAAAAAAAATGTTTATGTTCCTTTAATTCCTTTTTGGCGTTATTTGCGGACCCCACTACATTTTCTACCCTGACAGCGGTTCTTTAACTTTCGCCCGTAATCTTACCCGGTGGAAGGCGGCGGCGGGGGGGGGGGGGGGGGGGTCTGACGTCAAGCCTTAATAGCCATAAAACTCTTATAACGTTCCATCACTCGTATGTCTAGAAATTATTACTTTATTAATTAAGAACGCATATAAGTTAACGACAGCGGAATAAACGGTTTAAGGATGAACACGCTTTATGAACGTATCAAATTTGTAATTGATATCATTTTATTCGAACAGTGTATTCTCTCTATTAGTAAAGTAGGTCAGAAACCTTATACCTTGGGTTCGATTCCCCGGCTGTGTATAAAATATTTTAAGATTATGCAATTAATTAAGTATAGAGATTACATCATTACCTATCACGTGATACATCATGAAATAGAAAACGTTTCGGTACTATTTGAATGAGCTAGTCGCGCCTTTGTCTGCTTCTAGGAACAAAAACGTGCGCTTATTTTATATTCTTTATTTTATTGGTGTTGCAAAATGTAAAATAGTGAGGCAATGAACAACTTTTATGGTAAGGGGAGCATAAATAATATGAGATTGGAGCGTACGTAATGGGCCCATCTGCGAAGCGGTATATATGTAAAAACTTGCTCATAAATAAAGAGCGCATAAATACACATTGTGTTTTAACTACTTGGCTACTATTACATATAGAATTTCTTTTGTGCCGTTATAAAACATAAACTCACGTTTAAATATTATATCCATAAATTAGGAAGACAAATTTTATTTCTCATTAGATAAGATTATTTTCGTTCGTCGCGTTTAAAAGAGCACAATGAGCAGTATTATGCAGCGTACTGAACTACAAATTCTAAAATCCATTTAACTCACTGTTATTTTGTTACATATTAATATTACCTACTTCCACAAATGATCAAAATATATTCAAAGTGCCCACATAAAAGGCGAGCGCGAAAGACAATAAATCCGAAATAAATTTAAAAATAAAAGTAACGCTTAAAAATGCCGTTAGGAGAGCTTCAGGAATTAATCTAAAAGACAATATAAAAATGAAATACTTAATGTCAAAAAGTTGTTGAGAGCGGAGAGCGAGAGGCGACACGTGGAGGGGGGCATGGCGAGACGGGGGGGGGGGGGTGCGTTAGACGTTAGCGTCCCGGATTGAGGAAAAAGATTCATGTTTGACAAATGTAATTACTTTCAACGTCTTGGAGAAATTTAATCATTTGTTCTGAGCGTCTGTGCCGACGAGTTGGCAGGATTCGGGGCTATACGGCGCACAATTAAAAACATATATAAAATATTTCGTATATTTATTAATAATATCAGCCCTATACTATATACTTGCCCACTGCTGAGCACGGGTCTCCTCTACTACTGAGAGGGATTAGGCCTTAGTCCACCACGCTGGCCTAGTGCGGATTGGTAGACTTCACACACCTTCGAAATTCCTGTAGAGAACTTCTCAGATGTGCAGGTTTCCTCACGATGTTTTCCTTCACCGTTAAAGCGAACGATAAATTCACAAAGAATACACACATGATTTTTAGAAAAGTCAGAGGTGTGTGCCCTTGGGATTTGAATCTGCGGACATTCGTCTTGGAGTCCGTTCCACACCCAACTAGGCTATCGCCGCGTATATTTTTTAGGTAGTAAACTAAATACCACATCGTGTTTCTGCTGTTAACGGGAGCTTACCATTTATACAATTAATATGTATTAATATGTATAAGTAACTAAGTAATGCATTGGGAAAGACCCGAACAAACCATATCGGAAAAGTTCGCTATACAATACCCAGTTTTTTTTAAATATGTTAATCTAGTTTACTCGAGTTGGGTGGCTGTAACAAGGAAAAATAAAAATTTTACCGACTAAATGTTTGAAAGATTAATAACTATATAACTTATTATTCCGAGTATATAAACGTTTACTTTCAGTAATATATATTTTTTAATTAGTTATGTTTATGGCGTATTTTTACAAATTCGACAAAAAGTCGAGACTAAAGTGAAAGACCAACACGCGCCCTGAAGTAAAATTAGATTAAATATATTGCTTATCATCGCAACGCTACTACAGTAATCTGTCATAGCATAATGCTATGAGAAATTTGACAGATGCGCGCCGCTTAGGCGCCTGCGCCTCGCCTGCCTTGGGTTCTTTATCTTTTTATTAGTAACTTAAGCATCGTACACTGCGGAAAGTGTTATTAGGGAAAAAAACATAATAATAACGCATTATGTCTAACGAATGAATAACTAATCAATTTGCTGTTTTTTTATGATTGTGTGTGTGTGTGTTGACGCGAACAAAACCGCGAGTTAAACTACTTAATAAATAATCAACATTATAAAATTTTGTGAGGTAAAGCGCAATTGTAGCGGACACAAATGATTTCGTTCGATCGAGCTTTATTTATGACACCTTCACGCTCTCAGACGTGATGCTGGAAGAAAACCTCTTTATTGATATTTTCAAAACGACTATATCACCGTTGGAAATATTATTTAACTGTTTTATGAGAGCTTATTAGACACGGCGAAGTAGTTGTATCTGTACGTCGCTAGAATTGAAGGTAGGTTGTACAAAATGACTGAATAATATATTAATAATACAATGCCTTAATATTTTGTACTTGTAGCCCTGTGGGTTGATAAATTCAAGGTTAAGGCTACACAATATTTACCAAAGCTATTTCTTAACATTGGTTTTACAATATACCAGTAATAGTATCTCGCTGTCTGCCTAGATTATGCTACAGCAAAGCTGCGGTACAAACTTCTCACTTCAAAAAATATTCGCAGTTAATGAGTGAATATACTAGAAATGTCCTGGATGTTCTGCCGCTCAACAATTGTGGAGGCGAAAGGTACTCTGATAACAAAACTCACTTATAAAAAGCAGCGAGCCGCGCGTCACTTCAGTGCGTGATAGTGATATATTATACTACTCAAATGGAGGCGTTGCATTCGCATTATAGGCAAAATTAATGTGTATATTTAATATATAAAGTGCGCTATTATTTTGATGGTTTGGCTCAAAACCTAATGAAATTATTGTCCAAATCAAAACCCAAACATTTTAGTATCATCAAAATTACCATATCTCGCTACCAGTGAGCACGTTTTACTGATTCACTCCTATATTTCATAAATAATTTATATGTTATTAATATAGACGCAATGTGTCCATTATTGAAACCGCATTTTGCTTTTAGTAATGCTTTTATGATTAATATAATTAGTTGTGAAAATGGTTTGTATATTTCAATATTACAAACAAATACATGAGTATATAACCTCGTAGCCGTAATACGAATTGTTTGTACAACAGACCAAGAGTTCGAACAATGCTATAATTCTTAGACCTGGGATTCGAATATTGTGAAACTGAAATATTTGCTTAACGATACCATGCGCAGCCTTATATAGCCAGGGCAATACGATGTAGTCGCTATGTATTTATTAAATAGGTTCAATTTTCAACGTCAACGTCAGGTCTACAATCAATCATGCACTGGATATTAAAATATCTAAAGAACTAGAGAAACTAAGTCTAAGTACATGATTGTTAAAAGTAGCCACAGCATTCACTAATTTACTTTACTTTAATGGTGGTAAGTCTCTCATATGTGGGATTTCGCCTGGGTAGGTACCACCGCAATGTCTATTTCTGCCGTTAAGCAGCAGTGTGTAGTCACTGTTGTGTTTTGGTTTGAAAGACATTGTAGCCAGTGTAACTACTAGTGTGACATAATAACACTTAACATATCATGTCTCAGGATGGCAAACACAGTGGAGTACAAAACATTATTTTGTAATTCAAGGTGATGGATACTGTCTACTGATAATGAGCGGTCGTATTGCTTACCATCAGGCGAACGACATGCTCGTCTCGTCATTCCAAGTAATAAACAAAAAATCGGTTCTGTCATCTGTGTGATGGTTTTTAGAAACTAACTTCTCTATAACTATTGAAACGTCTACATACATAGACCTATTAACTGCAGGGATATCTAATATTCATACAAGCGCATATCTGTTCACTAAACGCTCTCATTCAGTCCGAAACATGAGATCCTATTAACAGCACAATATCGGCCCACAAGACAGGTATATTGTATACCGAACACTAGAACAAAGCCAGGTTTGCTGAATATAAAGTTAGGATAGAAAATCATGATGAAAAGTATATGATTTTTATTTTTTTGTATCAAGGTAAAACTATAAAATAAAAACTGTTTTGTTAATTACTATTTAATACGAATAAAATTTAAAACGCTTATTACCTGTGCGTTTTAGTAATATTTAAAAACGAATTAAATTATTTATGTATATGCCTTAGGTACTCATATGCGCGGAATAATAAATTTTCAGCATAGCCATCACTATATCATAATCTTTTCATAATTATTTAATGGAATACATAATGGAAGTTCGAAATTCCAATATTTTGTAAATATATTCTACGAAACAGCAAATTAAACAATAATACGGAAGCATATTGTATTGAAAACAAAGAATGAAACATGTCATTGACTAATTGAAATGTAAATATTCTGTTTGATCAATTAATTTGTTTAATTTCATATAATGCATTCAGTACACATAAAAAGCCAGAACAATATCCCGATTTGAGTTCGGTTTCGTTGTTTCTCTTTTAGACCTTATACATATTTAGGTTAAAATGCAAAATTATAATTATTTAGTTTAGTTTCCGGACAGTAGTAATAGCAAATTATATAGTACAGATGTGCCTCACCAAGACTCAAAAGTTATATATTTATTTTATAACTTTTTGTGTAAACCAGATATTTTTCATAATCTTACAAAGCTATACGTATTTACAAAAAAAAAAAACTGACAGGGTTCACGTAATATTGAATATCAACCACAGCTGGTATAGTAATAAATTAATAAATAAATTCCAACACGATCAAAAATAATCGATGCCGACTGAAATTCAACCCTGACTTCTACGACACAAAACATAAAATGTATCACATGGTGATTTGTTCAAAAACTGATATGATAATACCAGTAGGATAACAAATTGTTTTACAACACTCGGTTATCCAAGTATCGATTGTTCGAGAGCGATAGTTCGTTATCTAATCGATTTATCTTAATAATATATGACTTGCAATTATCGCCATTACACGACACTGCATTATCAGATTTTGTGTCCCTTAATTGTTTTATGCGAGCACGGACAGGGGTGTTCAAACTTTACTTATCCCTTTAATGTAATGGGTATCAAATATAGTGACTTTTGAAATAATTTAAACTGAATGAATGAATTATGAAACCGTTTAAGTCAGGGCTCGGGCGCTAAAGATACCGTATAGCATATATTATATTTATTAGTTTTGAGCTGAGGGAGACACTATTGCCCGCCTTAACATTGGAAACTCATTATGACATGCGCATTTTTTTTGGATGATCTTCAGATAATTTCAGAGGGCGATCCAGTGAAGTTTAGTAGTGATCAGGCATTTGTGTTTATTTTTGGTAATTTTGTGTCATTATTGACATTTGGATAGGAATTATAATTAATGCTACCCGTGCGAAGTAGGCGCAGATCGATAGGTTAATATTATAAACTAAATAAAATATGGAAGTAATATTTTCTAATTTGGAAATAAATCACATATTGGTAACATCAAAAAAATATTGTTATTTATCTAGTACTAGCTGACCCGACAGACGATGTCCTGTCATAACTATGAATTTGCAGCGCGCATTTTGTCCATCGTTGACAGTTATTTCAATTAATTGACAGTTATATAAAATTAATATTTTCGATAAGTTTTCTTAAATTTTCAATTTTTCCGCTCAATTTTTTGATCTTTTTCTTTCATAAGAACCTTATAATGACAATAACGAACACAACAACAAAAAATTGTGAAATCGGTCCAGCCGTTCACGCGTAATGGCGTGACCAAGGTAAATAGGGATTCATTTTTATATATATAGATATCATGTATTAATTTTATATTTATTGAATTATTTACTATACACCCGAAGTAAAACATGCTAGTTTTTTTTATTTTCTAACAAACCAACGAGGTCAGTAAGGTTTGCTTTTAGTCAAGAAATACATTTAGAATTTATAAATTATACTAGTGTCTGAAGATTTGAAAGATTCAGTAAAATGTTTCCTTTATGGAACGTAATAGAAACTAAATGACAGCAGAACAAATTTCCTTCAACAGTATATTGAAAACAGGTAACATCACAATACTAGTGGAACAAAGGAAACACGTGACCAGTTATGTTTAACAGAATTCAGTTATTGTCCACCATTATTAACATATACATAGTATGCAACAAGAAGTACCTACTTTAATTTTCTTGGCAAGAGAATATGACCAAATTCCTTATTTGTTAAGTATGTATATGTATTATAGTTTATTAGTAATATTAAATTGGACTTGCACGTTTGAAATGCCATCATAAATCTAGTTTTAAAGGGCTCATTAGTGACTGCCGACTGCGACTAACAAGTCAATGAAACTAAAAAAAAATAAGTCGAAATATTGATTGCTGTTAAAGAAAATAAAACCACAGTAAATATGTTAGCCTAGTATTTAGTTACAGCTATTTTAAATTGGCTAAAGCAAAAAGGTTATATTAAATAAATGATTATTAAAAGTAAATATCGAACTTGACACTAGTAAGGCAGAGTTAGCTCACTGCGAGCCTATTATATTTGCTCTTCTTCAAATAACCTTTAATTTTTAATTTTCGACGAACAAACCATCTGAAGGCTCTTTAGTTACACTGTTTTTCATTTCCCCGAGGGCAACAAGTTTGGGAGCCACTGTCCGTAAAGCAAACAGACGGCCGTGCGCCGACTAATTACGGTTTTTGTGCTTCGCTATAGGCGCTCTTGTAATTGGATTTTATATAAAACCCCTCAGTATTTCAATATCAAATGCGAAATTGAATGGTTCGTAATGGCAGTGATGAGTTAACGTTATGGCAATTTAGTGCAGTGTTATAAAGCGGCTGTTTTGGTTGCTTAGTATTACGGCTGTCTAGCTGTCGCTGGTTCGATCTCTAGGTCACATGAAATGATATTGGGTTTTTTATTCAGTACCAGCCCTGAATCGGGAACGAGTAAGTCGTTAGAGACTTATCCATATTATATGGTGCTTTACACGCAGGCAAAATTTTGGTTATGAATAACTTCACTTCCTGCTCAGAAGGGATTGCAACGCGAAGTCATGTATTTATCGTGTTAGCGAACCTCATTTGGTTATTAAATTTCTTAATTTATTAACAGTTAAAACCCTATTATAACTTGGAACTAAGAGTTACGCGAACTAAACAAAACTGTAATTAAAATACAATTATTACTAAAAACAAAATGTGAACGTTAAACAATGTTAAATTGGAAAAGCAATACGGGGAGCGAGCTATAGTTACAAAGTTGGAAATTGCGTTACAAAAACGATTTCCTTTTTTCGTTTAACCGAACTTTTTCGAGCAACTTTTTCGCAGTTCACGAAACAATTCATTAACATTGTGAAAATGGTTATGCTAAAATAAATATTCCGATAATCTCCACAGACATATACATTTATTTGTTTTCCTAATATCGGTCATGACACTGCATCGGTCACTTACTACTTACTGGCTTTTATTAGAGATGAAATTCTGAAGAAGGACAATAATTAAATTGAACTAAAACGATGACTAGGGTCTGTGGTTGAAATTCGACCGATATATTTAATATTATAAATAATGTAAGTATTCGCTGTAATTAATCTGCGGAGTCTGCTTAAATTGTGAAAATCAGCTGAATTGAGTTGCTAATATTCTCGAGCCCAAGGAATCAAAACCTCGCGTCTAAAACATACTCCGGTAAATTAACGAGGCAATAAATATTTTATTATATGTTACACAAGCTTCCTATATTTTTACAACGTAATGGGATAGGCGTTTTACGTTGTTTAGCGAGTATAACCCGCGCGGCTTCTTCGAACCGGGTTAATTTCATCCCGTTTGTTTTATAATGTTACTGAGCGTTGTTTCACTTGGTTTATACGGCCGGGTATTGCGTTGAACGTCGCGGCTTGA